>NW_007378283.1:10783-90561 GCF_000475195.1 Diaphorina citri | reverse complement strand
TAGTTAGCTTGGAGCGTAGCGCGTCTGCCTTGTAAGCGCTAGGCCGCGGGTTCGATTCCCGCCCGTAACGAATTTTATCCCAAACGTGATTGGTCTTAGGATGTAAAGACAACGTGTTGATAGTACCTACACCTTATCTCATTAGGAAAATCGAAAGTAAAACTATTCCCTCATACGTATGCCGATAAGAAATTAAATAGGTCCCCCCCCCTACCTGCAAACTTTCTTGTAAAGTATCTTCTCTGAGCAACCTAACAAACCTCTGAAGAACATAAAAAACGCTAAAAAAGCTGGCTAATAACTACCTGCCTATAAGATTTTATTTTTTACGACCTTCTATACTTAGGTACCTCCTAACTTACCTACACACATGTAGTTATGGGGAACTACGTGTAGGTAAGTATTAGGAATCACCTTACTCTAAAACCCAGGTCCATAAACCCATCTTATAGTTTTCTATAAGTATTCTCGGAGACCGTTCAAACATAATCTCCGGACATTCTCAGTTAAAAAACTGCACTTCGAGATTGTAGTCCCGGCCACTAATGGCATGATCCGAAAAGCCATTCGACTATGAAACTGCATAATGCATGTTCCACGTTTGAGATGGCCATAGCTATACATACGTATATATACATACCTATGTAGAAAATACATGCATACCTTTAATATGATCATAAATACATAGGTAGGTATAAATGGCCATAGGTATAAAAAATACATAGGGACCTAACATACAGTAAATACAGAGGTATAAATGACCATACGTACATATATTATGCGAGGACCGAAGGAGAAATTCTAGCAGCTCAACACACACTGGGATCAGAAAATAATAAATTTAATCATCTATAAATGATAAAATAATGAACGGTTTTGAAGACGAGCCACTTTCTTCGGAGCATAAACACGGTCGTTCCGCGGAATGTCAAAAATAGGATTTTATTTTATTTTTTATCTTTTTAGGAGGTTTGATCGATTTAATTGTAACAGCTAAGGTCCCATCGACCCGAAAGCGGAGAGAGAATTAGGACAGGATAGGAGAAAGCCAGCCCTTCCGGGAAGCATGGATTGATGGGTCAAGTTTTTTTTTTTTTTTTGAAGAGGTTTGACAGAGGGATCTGTAACTGCTATGGTCTTATCGTCCCGAAATCGAAGAGAGAAGGAAGACAGGAGAGGAGAAAGCCAGCCGTTCCGAGAACGAACATTATCCCATCAGGATAAAATCCGCCCCGGGCGGGAGTCGAACCCGCGGCCTAGCGCTTACAAGGCAGACGCGCTACCAACTAAGCTAACTAGGCTGGCGATGGGTCAAGTTTAATTTGAAGCTGCCTGACCTACATTTGGTAGCTAATTGGTTCTGTAAGAGAATTAGGACAGGATAGGAGAAAGCCAGCCCTTCCGAGAAGCATGGATTGATGGGTCAAGTTTAATTTGAAGCTGCCTGACCTACCAAATGTAGCTAATTGGTTCTGTGAAGTGTACACTCACTCAGGAGAAAAGCCCTCATAAATGCTCGGTCTAGCCCAAAATCTGACGAATAAAATTATGATCTGTATAGGTATTATAGGTAATTTAATGGCCAGTGTCCGAAATCGAATGCCGGTCACTCACGGTAAGTGGGTACCTATAGCGAAAAATTACATTACCTATCTGTGAAAAATTGGATTTAGAACCTCTGAGTTCATTTTGTGCGAATTTATGCATAAAACACTTTCGTCGATAATGAACTCAATTCGATCTCACAAACACATTTCTTATCATCGAACCTACCATCAGCCACCTACGTAGGTATTTTTTACTCAAAGCATCATCAGCCTACTTACCTATTCTTATGTAACAAAACTGCTCTCCACAAACTGAAGACAGATTTTGCGTTATGCTTGGAGAAAAACCACAAAAAACAGCACACTTTTTGTACTTACACAAAAAACAGCATAAGTACCTAAAAGAAGTCGGTAGGTATTTACCTACATAGAATTTAGCTACCTATGTACATAGACTAAACCACCATGGTAAACAGACATTATCTATACCTACTACCTACCTAATGATAACGAAATGATTAATAATTATTTAGTAGGTACCGTACTTCACTGGACAAAATATCTAGCTTGAAGGCTAGATGTATTTTTATCTATGACGAACTAGGTACCTACCTAGTACCTAACCAGCTTGGTCTACCCGGCGTCCAGTGCTTAGTATGTGTCGGTGTTCGTGTGTGTAACAGAATGTATTTTTAGGCATACTTCTCAGGAGTAATAATATAATAATTGCCAGTGTTACTATTAGCCAGTGTTACTATCAGCCAGTGTTACTATTACCCAATGTTACTATTAGCCAGTGTTACTATTAGCTAGGTTACTATTAGACGTCTTATTAGTCAGGATATTATTAGACATGTTATATTAGCCTCTCTCGCTATTAGCCAATGCAGTCTAGTGTGCATGTAGATCCCTACCTACACCTACATCAGCTGGTCCGAAACTGTTTCTTGTCTGACTTTCTGGTTTCATTTTATGGGCGCAAAACTGTGAAAAAATTGTACGTTAATCGTTCGAAATTTTACAGACGTTCGGTACGTATACACGCTGGGTATGTTGAACATTGGACTTGTATTAGCATCACAGTGTTCATTATAGTGATAACGGGCACCGCTCTCCACTCCTAGTTAATTCGTGCTAGATTAGTTCTTTCGTACTAGACTGCTAGATGTCTACTAGATTTTGTGAATCGTCAGTACGAAATATTATGTATACATAATATTACTCACCTACTCACCTGCCCAGGAGAAAAAGAATAGGTAGGTACCTATAGCGAAAAATTACATTACCTATCTGTGAAAAATTGGATTTAGAACCTCTGAGTTCATTTTGTGCGAATTTAGGCATAAAACACTTTCATCGATAATGAACTCAATTCGGTCTCACAAACATATTTCTTATCATCGAACCTACCATCAGCCACCTACGTAGGCATTTTTTACACAAAGCATCATCAGCCTACTTACCTATTCTTATGTAGGTAACAAAACTGCTCTCCACAAACTGAAGACAGATTTTGCGTTATGCTTGGAGAAAAACCACAAAAAACAGCACATTTTTTGTACTCGGACTAAAGAAAGTAAAATAAGTCGGTATTTGTCTTACATAGAACCTATGTACCTACCTACATAGAATTCACCATGTACTTATCTACTTATATGTACAATAAATAATTGTTCATAGAGTACATAGACTAAACCATCATGGTAAACAGACGTTATCTGTACCTACCTACCCAATGATAACGAAATGATTAATAATTATTTAGTAGGTACCGTACATTGCTGGACAAAATATCTAGCTTGAAGGCTAGATCTATTTTTATCTATGACGAACTAGGTACCTAACCAGCTTGGTTGGTCTACCCGGCGTCCAGTGCTTAGTATGTGTCTGTGTGTTCGTGTGTGTAACAGAATGTATTTTTAGGCATACTTCTCAGGAGTAATAATATTATAATAATTCCACTGATAACGTATTGTAAACACAATAACATCGCATAAACTTGACTGCGGGAATCAAAAACCGATGTCTCAATAATTTCATTTGTATTGTGATTTCGCTGCAGTGTTTTATAGGTAGCGAGTGAATATTTTTTATGCTAGTCTTGTGAAGGTGTGTGTTTTGTGTGAAATATAAAATTACTGTGAAGTTATTTCGGATTTTTCTTCGGGTAATTAGATAAAATAGCTGTGATATAATTGAGCTGATATTTTTTAATTTATTTTGTGAACCGTTCCGAGAGTTAACTAAGACGCACATTGAGCTCTTCAGTTCATTCGCACTTATCGTGAAACAAACAAGGAAAAATCGTCAAAATGTCCGTCCAAAGGTTGTTTGGCGTTACATTCCGAGGCGCCTCATGTTTTCGTGCCAACCGTTCCGAGAACGAACCTCATCTGTTTAGGATAAAGTCCACCCGGGCGGGAATCGAACCCACATTTTTACTTTCTATTTTTTTTCTTCTAACCATCGCGAAGCAGAAATTGTTAGAACAAATAGGATATGGCACATTGCATAGTCAAAGTAGTTTTCAGGCGGTTATAGAAATTTTGTTCTTAGATTTCTTACCGTAACATAGGTACGGTAACTACCTATGTAACTAAGGATTGTCATCTCTCCCCCTTCTTTGAAATCCCTCTTTCACAAGGATGTGCTTAAATACCTTGGTATGTCTTGTCCCATGTCCTCTTCCCTTGATAAATATCCGGATTTTAAATCAAAAAACCGCCTCACATGTGCAAGCTCTCTCTCCTTACACCCTAAACGTTGAGAAAGGCCAATTTACTGAACAATTATAAACTAACATCGTCAAAGTTGACATACAAGATCCCTGAAAAAGGCCGAGATCACAGGCAGCTGGGTAATTCGAGACTTTTGAGGTGATCTTCAGCCTTTTATGTGTGAGGGCACAATAGACTTGGAAGAAATCTCAGCGAATTGACTTTCCCCGATAATAAAGGAACTTATAAGTAAGTATATTAAAATTGAAAGGCCCCAAACACTTCTTCAACCTCAGTCTTAGGTATAAAGAAACGCTTAACACAAGTATAGCAGGGTATAAGAGAAAAAGATTTGGTAAAGACAAAAAATTGAAGAAAACACGAAGAAGAAGGAGGAGGGAAAAGCAAAGAAAGAAAGAGGAGTTAGAGGAAAAGCCTCAGACCTAGGTCTGACAGACCCAAACACCTGTATGGCGGAAAGAGCTTCGAGATCTAGGTCTCCCAGACGGTCTGACAAGTCTAGCTCTGAAGCTTTTTCCGCCACACACGTTCCATGCTCTTTCAGACCTGGATCTAAGGTTTTACCGTGAGTGACCGGCATAGTGATTAAAAAAAAAAAAATATGAATCGAATGAACCGTTCCGAGAGTTAACTAAGACGCACATTGAGCTCTTCAGTTCATTCGCACTTATCGTGAAACAAACAAGGAAAAATCGTCAAAGTGTCAGTCCAAGGGTTGTTTGGCGTTACATTCCGAGACGCCTCATGTTTTCGTCTGCAGTTCCTAAAGCCTCGGACCTTATTCAGGCAATAATGAGTAAGTACATGTTGTAAGCCATGTACCTGGCGTAGCTAAGTATGGGCTAGATCCGCATAATCACACATGTCTAGGTATTGTAAGGCAAGTAATTAGAGGCAAGCCCAAGTCTGGAGTTCTAGACTAGAATGATTAGCTTCATAATTGAAAATAATTACCTACCTATGATACACATAGGTACCTACTAGCTGTAAAGGTGACGGATCTAGGTACCTAATTAATCTAATTATAATTATTATTGAAACATGTGCCTAACTAGTATTGAAAACAATTATCTACACCTAATATAATATGATAAAGAAAGGTAGGTACCTATAAAGGTGATATATCTAAGAAAGATGAAGAAGTCTTTTTTTAGGGTCCCTGAAGTTTTCTTGAACTTCGTCTTCTTATTAAAA
This sequence comes from Diaphorina citri, assembly GCF_000475195.1. Taxonomy (NCBI): domain Eukaryota; kingdom Metazoa; phylum Arthropoda; class Insecta; order Hemiptera; family Psyllidae; genus Diaphorina; species Diaphorina citri. The sequence goes on along the minus strand of NW_007378283.1, from coordinate 85,082 downwards.
ACTGTGGGTACCTGGATAGCTTGAGTGCCTCTTCTGTTATCATTCCAAGAACTCAAGAACTCCTCAATCCTCTCTTATTCATACACTCATCTTGTAGCTTCATACACTCAGGATTTTTTTTACCTTCATACACTCCGAACTTCGTCTTCTTATTAAAAACTGTGGGTACCTGGATAGCTTGAGTGCCTCTTCTGTTATCATTCCAAGAACTCAAGAACTCCTCAGTCCTCTCTTGTTCATACACTCATCTTGTAGCTTCATACACTCAGGATTTTTTTTTACCTTCATACACTCTGTTTATACTCGAGATCAGTTGTGTTCGTTTAGTTTACACTTTACAGTTTAGGAGTTTAGTGTTTAGTTCTAACAAAGTTGTCAGTGTGTAGACATCCTGTCAGTTCGTACACGGTTGAATTGTTCTAATATTTTTAAAAAATATTTATTTATTTTATTTTGTATTTTTAAAATTAATTTTTAAACATCACTCTAGTATAAATTTTGTTCGAAAACTGTCTTGTTGAAAATAGATAAAAATAATAAAAATTAAAAAAGTGCCTTCGTGGTAGTTATCATAACTACTATTCTGGAATAACCTGTACGTAGATAGTCGGATCCAACTGCTGTGTGGACACGTAATAGTCATCTCTAACCCAGGAAGACAAAGGTAAATAAAGGCCAAGAGCAGGATAAAATTAGGTACTTATTAGCAGAAGTTAAAATTTTAAAATCCCTCTGAATCGTATGATGTTAAAAGCTATCTTTCTTCGCTCCTCGCTTTCGGGACGATAAGACCTCAGAACTACATCAGTTTCCTCTATCAAACCTCTTAACAAGTCCAGGTAAAATAATGGCCACGCTCTTGTCTTCTGGGTGTTCAAGTTATACTAACCCTTACGTATTCTTGAGAGTTCATTGCAACGGTCGTTACATTAATTAGACTTACTTTATCATGGACACTCGTTGCTTTAAGTTGAAAGTCCAGAAGAGGTTAGGTAGTAGTATAATAATAGTGCTTATATACTGCTCGCATAGGACTGTAAAGTCCCTTTACTCCAGCAGTAGGCTACTACTATTATTGTGGTCAAATTCTCAAAATTATATTGAGGATAAAATTCCATACCTCGGCTGGGATTGAACCCACGCCCTCCTCTTTACCAGACGAGCGCCTTGACCACTACACCACCATACGCCTGCGTATAGGACAAGGAAATTAAAAACGAAGAGGTCAAAATAGAAAAGCAATCTCACCTCCGCTAAATTTCCAGACTCAATCGCCTCAAGCCATCTTTCCTCATCACTCGACGCCGCATCCTCTTTCTTCTTGTCTAACTTTTTCGCATAGGACTGAAAAGTCCCTTTACTCCAGCAGTAGGCTACTACTATTATTGTGGTCAATTTCTCAAATTATATTGAGGATAAAATCCCATACCTCGGCTGGGATTGAACCCACGCCCTCCTGTTTACCAGTCGAGCGCCTTGACCACTACACCACACCGAGGCAGGTTAAGAAGCCTTATTTATTAGGCAGGATAAAATTATTATACCTAAGGTAGGTGTTAAAATCCCTCTGACTTTGAATCTTATGATGTTAAAGCAATCTACCGGTAGGTACCTACCTTACTAAAACTAATGGGAAGGTACCCACTAGGTAACTTAGGAAGGACTCTGTCATTACGCACCTATTAAGTATACCATATTTGACCGGATATTTCCTATTGCGATAAACACTTTAATAAACACTTAAATTTAAGTACTTTGTAGCTAACTAGAATAATAATAGCCTCTTTAGTGGAAGTCCAGAGACTCTTAGTAACAATAGTAACCAAGCCACAGGGCGTTCTCTACCACCTAACCGATAACCTTAGAGCTCTAGTTATGGATGCGTTTTAACTACGTGTAACACGTTCCAAATTATTTTTTTAAATAGAACTTTAGACCCTTTAAAGATGTACTTTTTCGGAGTTTTGACTTCAGATTTGGATTTTTCGCCATATTTTACACGGGATACTACCTTCCATTCAAATGTTTTACTCAAATGGTCCATTCTTGTGCTCTCTTTTAGGGTCCTTCTTAGTAGGTAGCTACTTATATAATAGGTACATTACCTTCATACCCGCTCTACAATAATGGGTACCTACCTAACTATCAATTTATAGTATCTACCTACAATACCTGCATACAAATACCTACCTACCAACCATAAATAGGTACCTAGGTAGGTAAGTAATAGGTGTCTATTTATAGCACTGTGAAGTATAAACGATCAAGTCCCTTGTCACCAGCACCACGCTGCACCATCACATTATGCATGCTTTCCATTATAACAGCAAGGTGTTCACATAATCAGGTATCTATCTGGTCCTCAATCAGGTACCTATTTTTGGTCCTCCTAGTGTCTATTGTTGGGTCCACGAATAATAGCTATTGTGTCAGTGATTGCCTTGGGCAATAGTTGTAGTATTGAGAAAGGTTATGGCTCACCACATCACATCAAAAATAGTCATTGTAGGACGATGGGATCTTTCTACTTTCTTTTCTATTTTAGTATTTTAAATATTTATTTTTCTATTATTGAACGAACGGAGAGAGGTTTAAAGCTGTGTGTCCACACATAGTCGACGCCGTCGATCGACGAGGTGAATCTATGTTGTCCAGGCAGTGAACAGTTTCAGTCGAAAGTACGTTTTCATTTAGTTCGCCTGTTTGTTCATCTGTCATCTGTCGCTGATTCCAATATAAATCTCCAACAAAATTTCTCATTTTGAAGTAATTTGACAAATACGCAAATACTTATACCTAGAGGTCAACTTCCGAATAAAAATTTCTAATATGCTAACCACCTAATGCGCCTTTATTCCTAAAATAGGTATCTAAATACCTAAGTACCTATTAGTTTTTGAGCTCTTAGGGCTTCACGTCAGGTTTTTCTTTTTTTTTGTGATATCTACAGCGTATTATATTACACAGTAGCCTATTAAACACTGCAGTAGTTTCTAAACGACTGTTTTTCCTAGAAATAAACAAAGACCTTCGAATCTAGTCAAAATACAAGCTATAAGCTAAAAAGTGATCCGACATGCACTGGGGTTAAATTGGGACGTCCAGCGATGTCTTGAATCCATAGAAATTAATGCTGATGAATCGATTACTGATTTGTGCTGCGACCATTTCGTTACTCGAGTTCCTAATATGATTAGATCTGCAATATTAGGAACGACCTACTGTTGGCATTGTTATGTTTCATTCTAAGTAGTTTCTAACTAAACCACAACCTCATAGTTTGTTGTAGAAACACCATTGGGTATACATAGGTATTAGGTAAACTTCGGGTTTTGATTTGATCCCAAGTAAAAGTCATACAATTATTTGAAGTGTACCTATTAATTGGACAACAACATACTTTTTTCGTGACAAGCATTTAGGTATAGGTACCTATGTGGCTAGTATCATGTTGTTGTTGGTGTTCTTTTTAACTTCCTATTATTTTCAAGAGGACTGATGGAAGGAACAGTAACTGCTGAAGTCTCATCGTTCTGAAAGCGAAGAGAAGGAAGCCAGGATAGGAGAAAGCCAACCGTTCAGATTATGGATATGGAGTGTCATGGAGGTACCTATCTAACTTAGAATATTGTGCTGAGTGATTTATGTTTGGAAAAACTCATTGGAATACCTACGTGAAAGTATGAAATGAGTAGGTAGGTATACCTACCTAGCTACCTTCCTACCTTGTACAAATGTACATTTTATCAAGACATTTAGAATTTACCATGATATTTGAGCTTATCTCACTTATACCGAATAATCACCCTACTAAAACAAATCATATAGGTACCTACGTACGTACTATGTCTATGTATGTCGATTGTCGAAGAAAAATCTCAGTAGAAATTCCCTCTCTTACTACACAGGTACCTACTGAGAAATATGAGAATACCTACTTGGCTGAGATTGTAGACTGTACAAGTACTTACCTACCTTATATCTATCCATCTAGCACTGAGAGTCGAAAGTCGGCGGACACAAATCAAGTTTGAACTTGACGATTTTCCATTCCGTTTGAATGTATACTTACTTATTTGTTTAACCATGGAAGTCTCGAACCGTTTGTCCGATATTGATAAATAGGGATATTTTAATAGGTACCTACTTACCACCTAGGTAGGGGGTAAGATCCTCTACGATAAAATACCAGAACGATAAATTGAGGAACTCTTAAAACTCTAAACGTCTGAACAACCAGCATCATCACACGTTCTACCTTTTACCTACTTAACTGACGCTAACACAAATAACTAAAATGAAGCTAATTTAATGATACAGTTCCTATAATGACTCATCTACGCAAGGGAAATAATGCATTTCCTGTATTTGACGATGGAAAAATCAGTAACGGGTACTTACAAATAGTCACAGCAGTAGTAGTACGTAGTGAATGTGTTGCTAATTAGGTAGGTACCTTTAGGACGCAGAATGAAAATAATGCAGTCAATTTATATAATAATGAAAGGAACTGTGCGTAGGTACATACCTACGTTGGCACCTATAATAGTAGGTAGGTACCTACACTACCTACCAATACCTGGATGTATTGTATTTGATATACTATGGAGTGTCATGGAGGTACCTATCTAACTTAGAATATTGTGCTGAGTGATTTATGTTTGGAAAAACTCATTGGAATTTCGAGTACCTACCTACGTGAAAGTATGAAATGAGTCTACCTTCCTACCTTGTACAAATGTACATTTTATCAAGACATTTAGAATTTACCATGATATTTGAGCTTATCTGACTTACACCGAATAATCACCCTACTAAAACAAACCCTATACCTCTACGTACGTACTATGTATGTTGAATGTCGAAGAAAAATCTCAGTAGAAATTCCCTCTCTTACTACATAGGTACCAGTGGCGTAGCGTGTATGTATGGCGTGTATGGCGGCCATACAACTCAAAAGTTCACTCTAATACCCATAAATATTAATGGCATGTACTGTGATGGGACTTGGTAGATCTGTGCATGAGCCCAACACGCCCTGCACTTGAATTTAGACCACACTACGCCACTGATAGGTACCTACCTACTGAGAAATCTGAGAATGCTTGGCTGAGATTGTAGACTGTACAAGTACTTACCTATACCTATCCATCCATCTAGCACTGAGTAGTACTGATTGTAGATTGTCCTTTCGTACAAGTGTTTCGAACAATGCCAATTAACATGCAGGTGCTAAAAATATCTCCGTGTCATAAAGTTACTTGTACGAGTATCAAGCCAACTCAATGGAAACAAGCCATCTCAACTTGACAGTGGTAATTATAACCGGTCAGTGGTGTGGTCTAGCTCATAGCACTCAAAAAAGTCAAGAAAAATGTGATCTAAAAGAGCCTTAAGCCTTTATTAAAAGGGCTCTTTTAGGTAGGGGGAAGTCACCCCTAATTTCAGAAAATCGAAGTGGTCCTTACAAATTTTTGAAGTACCTAGTGCTTAATGTTCATACATTTGTATGTAGATAAGTACCTACCTACGTACTTCACACATTGATTAGCTAGGTAGAGAGCTACCTACTTCATAATATTTTCTTCCGTTTCATTTTGAATTCCCATTCCTTTTGTTCTCTTTACCTACCTGACACATTTCTTCTAATGATACTTCAAACACTGTGGTACATCAAAAAGGCACGGATTGCCGAGTGGGTATGTAGGTATAGGGATGTAGGTAGGTGCTCTCTTGAATATCTGTGTCAGCTGTGTCAACTACTCATCACTGCACTTACTAATTGCTGTCGAGTAGTACCTACTGATTGTAGATTGTCCTTTCGTACAAGTGTTTCGAACAATGCCAATTAACATGCAGGTGCTAAAAATATCTCCGTGTCATAAAGTTACTTGTACGAGTATCAAGCCAGCTCAATGGAAACAAACCATCTCAACTTGACAGTGGTAATTATAAACGGGTCAGTGGTGTGGTTTGAGATTTTTAAAAGGATTGGTTAAACTGATAAACCTATAGCTCATAGCACTCAAAGAAGTCAAGAAAAATATGTTCCAAAAGAGCCTTAAGCCTTTATTAAAAGGGCTCTTTTAGGTAAGGGGAAAGTAACAAAAGATCTAGTCAGGTCGAAGTGACATACCTATGACTTCAATAGCCGATGGCCCTATACTTATACCAAACCCATTTATAGTGTGTAGATATGTCCCAAAAGTTCCACCCATGTCCTCGTAACTTTTGAACGGATAAAGAAAGGAGTGAGTGGATTGGAACATACCCCATGCCTTCAGGCACACTCCATTTGGCAAGGGTCTAGGTTTACCTTGCCCTCGGGATCAATTTTGAAGAAACCATTTACTGATGAAAATTTGTAATGCAACTGAAAGGCCTACGGTCCATAAACAAAAAGCCCACTCTGAAGGGCCACACTGCCCCAAGGGATGAATTAAGCTCATACGAACCTACGAAAAAGGCCCACGGACGGTTTTCTACTGGAGGTCTTGGAATCCAGATTCCACAGGCGTCCCAGTTTCCCTAGCTTTCATGAAGCACACACCACTGCAGGTAGTAATATCCTAATATAAGAAGTAATATATGAACAGCTAGCACATTAACACCCGAGCTCCTATCATCAGCATAACTAGTGCAGAACCGAAACTCATCATAATAACTAATGTGAATCATTTTAACACTCACCTTGTCCAGTTTAGAGGAATTTATCGAATGCTGTTAATCATGAACTTGATATTCCACAAGACATGAGGAGAATTTTTCGTACATAATGTATGTCTTTTCTTATGGCCAAGTTCAGTTTAGAGAACACCTCACACCACAGAACCGTAATCTAAGTTAAGTCGGAACTCAGTCTGAGTTCCTGCTTGGTTTGAGTTAAACGATTTGGAGCAATCTGATCGACTTAAAAAAGATTAAAATCGCCCAATCGGGTTGTTTGATCCAATGAATAGGTACCAATAACACCCAAAATCCAAAGAATACTAAAACCAATCCAATGAATACCTCATGGGTGCTTGTGCTCCGGTGTAAAGGTGTGTCCACACATAGTCGACCGGCCGTCGATCGATATCGACTGAACCGTCCACACTGCTTCGACAACATAGATTCGACGACAACTCGTCGATCGACATCGATGTACGGCCGGTCGACTATGGTTGGACACACCTTATGATGACTTCGAATAATACTGCATACTCTTACAGTATTTCTTACAGTATACATGAAACTGATTGTTCTTCTCCATATTCTCCAAAGCCGTGATCCCGGGCATCAGTCTTTATTTGGTTTATTGACAGGATGGATGTCTTTAGGAGCACTTATATCTTTTACTAGTGATGTAGTGATCATAGATTGAAGATTGCACACCGTATAAGCAAGAGAAACTAATTTTCTTGATGATGCCTACAAATATGGCTAACTGATCTATTGCAGAAGATAGTGTCGTGATGAACAGGTATACCGACCTAACACGTACAGATATGGTTATAGGGCACAGCAAGGCTGAGATTACAAAAGAATATAAATTAGAATATGAAGGTCATGTAAAATAAGATCAGGTACCTAAATCTCCAAGAAGAATCATCTCACATCATTATTCATCTGAGGATTCTTGAAGTTTAAGTCCGATGCAATGGTGCAATAGGTACTTACTACTAAAATTATGATGAGTTTACCAGAGGTTATCTTCCATCAAGGTTTTGGAAGGTTTGACCCCTGGATTTGTACAATTTAGGTTTAGCTAGAATAGCTTTTCCTTTTGCAATAGCTTTCAAAGAGCTTTTCCTAAGCTAGAATAGCTTTTCCTTTTGCAATAAGCACATTTTCAAACTAAATAGATTCACCCGCAGTTCGTAAATCGATATTAACGTAATCATAATTTCATATGCTTTGGTTCATGACCAAAGATTGATCAGTTGATCCCAAGTCAGAATTACGGGCTACATGCCATCTGATCGTCCCAGGGGACTCTCTGAACACTGAACATACGAAGCTTCTGAATTCAATAAATATTTCAGGATGATAGATTGCTTTCTTGAAGATTTTCATAGAGAACCCTTCTTCCTTCTCAGATGGAAAGATACACTAATCCATTTTGAACTAATTATGTAGGCAGCGTAGGTTGTAGGTTCTCAAACTAAACTACGATCCAAGGATTATACCGACAAGCATCAATCAAAGAGTTCAATAGCTTCACAGCATGCCACCTTCTTAATCAAATTCGATGACCTCAACGAAGTAATGAGATAAAGTTGATTACAAGAAACACCTTTGGAGAATCCATGGTTTGATTGAACGCGCAGAGCTTCAATTAATCAAAAATTATAACTGATCGAGCTAGGAAGAATAAAAGCAACAGTAAAATCGCACTGCTGTCGCTGCCAAAACCTTAGGGTAAAATTACTCGAGGTAGCAATTTAAATCAGTTGGATCTTGACCAAAGAATGCTGAGTATGTGAACTCATTAGCATACGAGTAAATAATAGATCAAACATATTGTTTGTTTGATAGGTGTTTAACGGCACTGTATAACTGTTAAGTGACAGTAGTATCACCCTCCAATCGGTGACAACCCACCCACCTCTTCACAATAACCTCAACCTAGGTGGGGTATCAAGAAAAAGACAGCAGCACATGATTGGTCATCGGACTTATCGCTATTAGATTCATAAAGGTGATGTGCACATACGCATCTGCATGCCAGAGCAGCTCTATGGCAGTTTTCAGAGAACATTCCACAAACAAGCCCGCGGCAGTGTCCCAAACTGCCGGGCAGTGTCCCAAATTGCCGCAGCGTGAAGATGTACAAGCACCTTAAAATAAACGTCCACCGGACTAGACTGGCAGGCTCCTGAAATAATGTCATGCCAAAATTTGGTCAATGAAACCGGTAATCACATATGAGTAGCTAACATATTTGATGGGTTAAGAATCGAGGACAGGAAGATGACCAGCTTTATAATGACATTTTAACAGGTTCCTTGTTTGCTTTAGTTTAAAATGAGCGGTAAAGTAAGACATCCAAAGGTGAATGCTCAATGATGTTTAGAAGTAAAATTAGTGATAACCAAAGTCTGTAAGCGCTAGTTCACGAGGTCGATTCCCACCCTGGGCGAACTTTATCCCAAATAGGTAAAGTCCGTTCTCGGAACGGCTGGCTTGTACCCCATGTTGACAACCACTGATGCATTACCGGCCTTGAACCTCTATAATAGGGCTATCAGGGTACCCATGTTCTATGTAATAGTGCCCCCTCATCATTACTGATATCATAGTCCCTTCGCCCCTATTACACATTACAGCCAGGCCAAATTACATCGGTCATAATGACAAATAATGGAGTTCAGGTCTGTTGCTCTGATGATGTCAGGTTCTGCCAATTCGATTAGCTAGCTGTTTATATTTACAAGTTACGAGAAGCACATTAGGGACTGGGCAGAAGTTCCATTTTTATCTCTGCACGTGTACACGTATTGTATCTACTTAGTTGTGCATATATTTTCACCGAAAAAGTACCATTTCTCAGTTGTTTTTTTCAAGCTATTGCTAGAAAGAGGGAACGTATTGAATTGACCCTGGGATGGTACATCCCGATGATCTCCAGGGCCGTATTTAGAGGGGGACCCTCATGCTTGTTTTTGTCCCTAAAGGCAAATGATTATAAACCATATTGTTATTCATTTTACCCATGTGGAATATCTCACACAACGTGAGAGACGATGAAGGGAGTTCTTATTCATCAGCTTTTCTTCATTAGGGATTTTCTTACATTAGGCAGGAGTTCTTATTCATCAGCTTTTCTTCATCAGGGAAATTTCTTACATTAAGCAGGAGTTCTTATTCATCAGCTTTTCTTCATTAGGGATTTTCTTACATTAGGCAGGAGCTTATTCATCAGCTTTTCTTCATTAGGGATTTTCTTACATTAGGCAGGAGTTCTTATTCATCAGCTTTTCTTCATTAGGGATTTTCTTACATTAGGCAGGAGTTCTTATTCATCAGCTTTTCTTCATCAGGGAATTTTCTTACATTAAGCAGGAGTTCTTATTCATCAGCTTCTCTTCATTAGGGGTTTTCTTACATTAGGCAGGAGTTCTTATTCATCAGCTTTTCTTCATTAGGGATTTTCTTACATTAGGCAGGAGTTCTTATTCATCAGCTTTTCTTCATCAGGGAATTTTCTTACATTAAGCAGGAGTTCTTATTCATCAGCTTTTCTTCATTAGGGATTTTCTTACATTAGGCAGGAGTTCTTATTCATCAGCTTTTCTTCATTAGGGATTTTCTTACATTAGTCATGCAGGATTTCTCTTTCATTAGAGAATTTCTTCTTCATCAGCTCTTGTTCATCTGGGATTTTTTCTCGTTCTTCTTAACGAGGGAGTTCATCAACGATAACTATTAGGTTAGTACCTTCGTTATCTATAGTTCTGGGCACCTACATTCTTTTCCACCAGTAGTTCCTATTTCTAATTTGCTGTGAAATGACTAGACTAGACAATAAGTCAAAATAACACACATTCGTTTTAGAAGAACACTTTACCTCTCCTAATACATAACATCCTCTTCCTCAATTCTCCATTACACCAGCGCCGACTAATAGGGTATTAATTTACTGTGTTCCCCGTAATTGTACACCATTATAAACCATATTGTTATTCATTTTACCCATGTGGAATATCTCACACAACGTGAGAGAGGTATGATGAACCCCCGTAATTGTACACCATTATAAACCATATTGTTATTCATTTTACCCATGTGGAATATCTCACACAACGTGAGAGACGATGAAGTATGGTTAGGATGAGCTAGAGTCTAGGTAGATTTTTTTTTTTTTTTTCATGTAGAGATATAAGTAGGTAGGTAAATCATATAGAACAAACCCTTTCTAGGTATCCTGGGTTAAAGATTTATTATACGTATGTATATCTTTACGACCTTGAAATTCCATTAAAGCTAGCACGTAGGTATACGAGTAGGTAAGTACCTAGATATAGCTATTATTGGATATCAGATAAGTAGGTACCTCGGAGTATTACCTAACTAGTAAAACAGTAGGAAGTAGGAACCTATAGCCTATACCGTAAATCTACCTACAATGGGGAGTAGGGGCAAGAGAAAATGGGGTACAAGAGTGACAGGGGGCTAGAAATGGGACTGGGAAAAAAATTCATAACAATCCCCGGGGTTTCTTCACGATTTTTTTGTCTATATGTATAAGGTATGTAGGTATGAATTTTCTTTATCTATTTTTCTTAAATTTTTATTTACTATTTTTCTATGTACGTACGTACCTACTAGGTAGATTTTTTTTTTTTTTCATGTAGAGATATAAGTAGGTAGGTAAATCATATAGAACAATCCTGGGTTAAAAATTTATTATACGTATGTATATATCTTTACGACCTTGAAATTCCATTAAAGCTAGCACGTAGGTGCATGTATAGGTAAGTAAGTAAGTACCTATATATAGGTATTATTGGTTATCAGATAAGTAGGTAGGTAAGTAGGTATTACCTAACTTGTAAAATATTATAGGTTTAGGTACCTACAATGGGGAGTGGGGGCAAGAGAAAATGGGGTACAAGAGTGACAGGGGGCTAGAAATGGGAGTAGGAAAAAAAATTCATAACAGTCCCTGGGGCACTAATACGTTAAGCAGATTATAGACATCAAATTAGATTACTGTTCTATTTATTTAATAATGTGCCATCGGAGATACGAGGGCGGAATTTTTTTTCCAATCATTGTTCTAGTATTTGTCGAAGTGATATCACGCCTTGACTTTTATCGCGAGGATTAGGAGTGCGAAATTATTTCAGTCAAGAACGAGGTACGAGATTTCTTTTGTTCACTTTATTAAATTGTTTTTTGTTTTTTTTTTCTCTTCTTCAAATTGTAGGTACCTAGATGTTTGTTACTTGCAGGTAGGTACGTAGGTAAATAGGTACCTAATGCTTAAGTTAATTTCTGTAAGGTAGGTATATTTCACATTCCACCTCCTCTGGCTGAAGGTATTAGAACCTACGCTGCCACCTGGCAGTCTAAATAAAGTAGGTATGTGGTTTTGTAAAGTAATTCTTCAAATAAAAAGTAAATAAATAAATGAACAAAGTATTTCCCATACCTGAGTTCACTTTCATTTGGTCCCAAGGTTATCAACCTGCGGAAAATTGCGGTTTTCCATGACCATTTTATTTTCAATAAGTACAGAACAGTTTTATTTTTTTTTTTTTTTTTTTTTTTTTTTTTTTTTAGGATTATTCATTTCAAAAAAGCACCACCAAGTTATAATTTTAAAAAAAAAAAAAAAAAAAAAAATCATTGTAAATAATGACTGTCATTGAGCGAACTATGTCATTTACACAACTTGTATGTTATCCTAAGTCAAGACAAATAAGTCACTAACGTCTGTCAATAACATGAACTTAAAGTGGTTATCTGAGAACTGAGATAGTCTTTTGTTTTCTTTGCCGGGGTTTTTTTTTTTTTTTTTTGTTTTTGTTCTTCCTATTATTTATCATATCAGCTTTTCTTCATTAGGGATTTTCTTACATAGGGCATGCAGGATTTCTACTTCATTAGGGAATTTCTTCTTCATCAGGGATTTTTTCTCGTTCTTCTTCATGAGGGAGTTCATCAACGATAACTATTAGGTATTACCTTCGTTATCAGTTCTAGACACCTACATTTTTTTCCATCAGTACCTAGTTCCTATTTCTAATTTGCTGTGAAATGACTAGACTAGACAATAAGTCAATAACACACATTCGTTTTTAGAAGAACACTTTACCTCTCCTAATATACATAACATCTATTTTCCCCCACAACCCGCAATAGATTTCCATAATTCTCTTCGTTTGATAGGTCAATGAGAAAATTTCCCACCCGTATATTTCTTCACATCAAGGCCACATTCACGCTCGCTGCACTTCGTCATTCATAATTCACGTACGTTTAGCCTGCTTTTATTGTGTGAATGTTTAACAAACCTTCACCATATTGCACACATCATGAGATCTGCTGTGAAGTTTAGCGTTAAAATATTCCCAATCCCATGTTGCTGTAGTATAATCTTTAGTAGTCTGTTGTAGTAGGCTGTGTGGTGGGCTGTGGCAGCCTTGACAGCCAGGTCGTGCTTGAGTGGGTGATTGGCGGATTTTCTTCGTAAAGAACAATTTTTTTATTGGTACCTAACCTGACAATTAAGGGGCAAAATCATTTTACTTTTGCTAACAAGTTGATAGCCACCTACGCTTAATTATGAGTTGTAACAAGTCTCAATTAGTAACCGAATACCTACCCAAATAAGTATTCTTGTTAGGGTGAATACATATATGCTAGTCTAGTCTAGTTTATAGTTATAGCTTGGAAGGTAGCGCGTCTGTAAGCGCTAGTTCACGAGGTCGATTCCCACCCTGGGCGAACTTTATCCCAAATAGGTAAAGTCCGTTCTCGGAACGGCTGGCTTGCACCCCATGTTGACAACCACTGATGCATTGCCGGCCTCGAACCTCTATAATAGGGTGGCTGGCTTGTACCCCATGTTGACAACCACTGATGCATTGCCGGCCTTGAACCTCTATAATAGGGTTATCAGGGTACCCATGTTCTATGTAATAGTGCCCCCTCATCATTACTGATATCATAGTCCCTTCCCCCCTATTACACATCACAGCCAGGGCCGTATTTAGAGGGGGACCCTCATGCTTGTTTTTGTCCCTAAAGGCAAATGAGGAGCTGGGTGCAAAAAGGGCAATACCTAAATGAAAATTATCAAGCTGAGATATTTAACTTTAAAGTTTTCAATTTTTCATCAAAATCCTTGAAAAGTATGTTTACAAAAAACGCTGTAACTCATCGAAAAAAAAAAGTTATCACTGCAGATCAAACGCTGGAAGATAGAGCGCACTACGTTCTATTAAAAAAACCGTTTTACGCAAAAAGGGCCAAAAATCCATATTTCCCTTTTTGTATCCAGCTCCTCAAATTACTTTAAATTACATTGCCTACAGGATATTCGGAGAAAAATCTAATGAAACTCACGACAAGTGGGAACTGGCCTTCAGGGTGCATCTGCCAGTCTAGTTAGGTTGAGGATGAGCTAGAGATTAAGGCCCGGATTAAAATCTGCTAGCTAGGAGAAATGATCTGACTCAGGAGAGGATTTATCTGAGAAACATGCACGAGTATCAGTGTACATAATGCAATAAGTAATAATAGTGCTTATTTATACTGCTCGCATAGAACTGAAAAGTCCTTTTACTCCAGCAGTAGGCTACTACTATTATTGTGGTCAAAATGCTCAAATTATATTGAGGATAAAATCCCATATCTCGGCTGGGATTGAACCCACGCCCTCCTGTTTACCAGGCAAGCGCCTTGACCACTACACCACCCAGGCAGGGTAATGTAGGTACAACACGCAAAGTAGGTAATACAATACCTACCATATTTTCTCAAAGTTACCTTCTAGATATCACGGGTTTCAAAATTTCAAGTTATCCGTTGTCCTAGAGTGCTAGAGATTAAGGCCCGGATTAAAATCTGCTAGCTAGGAGAAATGATCTGACTCAGGAGAGGATTTATCTGAGAAACATGTACGAGTATCAGTGTACGTAATGTAATAAGTAGGTAATAATAGTGCTTATTTATACTGCTCGCATAGGAATGAAAAGTCCCTTTACTCCAGCAGTAGGCTACTGCTATTATTGTGGTCAAAATGCTCGCATAGGACTGAAAAGTCCCTTTACTCCAGCAGTAGGCTACTACTATTATTGTGGTCAAATTCTCAAATTAGGATTGAGGATAAAATTCCATACCTCGGCTGGGATTGAACCCACGCCCTCCTGTTTACCAGGCGAGCGCCTTGACCACTAAATAGGACTGAAAAGTCCCTTTACTCCAGCAGTAGGCTACTACTATTATTGTGGTCAAATTCTCAAATTATATTGAGGATAAAATTCCATACCTCGGCTGGGATTGAACCCACGCCCTCCTGTTTACCAGGCGAGCGCCTTGACCACTACACCACCCAGGCAGGGTAATGTGGGTACTACACGCAAAGTAGGTAATACGATACCTACCATATTTTCTCAAAGTTTCCTTCTAGATATCACGGGTTTCAAAATTTCAAGTTATGCTCTTGTACTTTTACTCTTCTATTGCTGATTCTGTTCTCAGCATCGAGAATATATCAGTTGCGCTTACTTGGGTGATGTTTCAAAGTCATAGAGCAGGAAAAATGAGGACCAACGGAATTTTTCTTTTTCTCGGGACTAAAATAGCTAAATAGGCAAAATGAAGACCAAAATCTCCCAAGAAATTATCCAAGACAACTCTAGAATCTGGAAAAGAGTGTGTTTCGGGTTCCCGCGGATTATCACAAGTTAGGGCCCTTCATTGATCTATCCGTCAAGAAAGTAATAGAGTATATTAGATAATTATGAAATAAGTAAAATAATAATTCTCTGCAGGCTTTTAAAAACGACAATCTCATTTCTAATATTGGCCTAGGGCCCACATAACTTTTTCAGAACCATTACTAGAGAAAAGCTTGCCTGAAATATAGAGTGCCTACATACATAATATACCCTGCCTGAAATACATAGAATATGGTATCGTAGGCTTTTGAGGATTCAAGTAGGCTACACTTGCCTGTGTGAACTTATATTGAGGTAATTGTAAACACGACAAAGTTACTGGAAATTGTAAACACTGATGGTGTCATTGGAAATCGTAAACAAGAGTACGAACCTTAGAAAGTTTAACCTTTACAGACTAATTTTCTAAATCTTCAAATGAGGCCATCATATTCAAAATCTTCTAAAGTCACAAATTCTGAATGTTTGTTATTGTATCAATTAATTTCCAAGTAAATAGTAAGTGAATGTAGGTGATATCTAAGTAAATACTTAGAAATCTTAGAATAATTAAGATGTAGAAATTTTGCTTCAAAAGAAGTAAGCAATATTCTTACCCAAGATACTCAGAAAGTAGTCAATGAAGTTTTTAGAAAATTTGTGCAAACATAGCTACTCCTTTTTTCTTCCTTCCACATACCTTACTATCTTCTATCTTGCCATCTATTTATATTTCTGTTCGCTTTTTTTATTGGATTTTCATGTAAACTTTCGTTTCTCTCCCTCTGTCTCCAGTATTTGTTTTAGCTTACAAGTCGCGTTTCTGAGACATTTCCACCTCTCCTTCTCTTCATTTTCTTCATCCTATTCTTCTTCGTTCTCGTCTTCCTCCTCAGTACCTAGTCTTTATTAGTCACTAGCCATATCTCTTGAGTTCATGATCTTCATCTGGTTTGGTGAGCTGTGTCCACATATAGTCGACGGCCGTCAGTACCTTCCATTCGGCAACAAGCTATACTCGCCTACCTACAATAACCTCACTAGTAAAAGACATCTAAATAATTCTACAGTTAATAGCAAATTTTTCCGTCTTGAACAACTCTTGATGAAGAGGGTAGGAAATTTACACTTTGCAGACCAACCGAAGAAAGATCTATTTGACGCTAAGCTTTCCACTAGGGATCTCCTGACGTCGATTCCCCCGATTTCATACCGATTCCCCCGATCGCAAATTTTTAAGCCTCAAGGGTATGCTTCTATTCCCCCGATAGTTAAAAAAAAGGTATATGTCGATTCCCCCGATGAATAGAAAATTAAAAACAGGATTTTAATTTATATTTATACACTTTTCATAGCTGGATGTGGTCTTATCCTCTAATATACAAAACACTAGGGGTATGTACTGGTGATTTTTGTAACCAAAAATAGTGAATACTTGACAGAATCCATTTTCACTTGGAGGCTCGTGTGAATGGTCCAGCTTTTGGTCAGTAATTTCTTTATCTGCCACGGTTTTCGCTAGTAACAAATTTAATGGATGATGACATGATCACTTTGAACTTGAAAACACTTCTAATTAAAATTCTACAAATTGATACGAGGGAGAATTGACGTGCTCAAGTTTTCTACCTGTACACAATAATCGGTGGAATAGAACATCCAGTCCATGGCAACCTTAAAAAAATATCAGGGGAATCGAACACCGGAAATAAGACAAAATCAAAAAGTCGGGGGAATTGAATGCTGTCCGTGTCCACATTTAGTCGACGACCGTCAGTACCCTCCATTCGGCAACAAGCTACTCGCCTACCTACACAATAACCTCACTGGTAAAAGACATCTAAACAATTCTACAGTAAATAGCAAATTTTTTGGCAAAATTTACTCTCAGAAAGCGATGGGTCTCGATAGAGAGTACTTGAAGATTCCATCGTGCTAAAGAGATTTCAAGCTGTTAGTTCCCTTGCTAAGGAATCCTTAGCTCGGAGAATGAGTATGGTGCCTTGGAAGAATAACTAGTGGAAGAGAAGTAGCCTGGATGATGAAGAGGGTAGGAAATTTACACTTTGCAGACCAACCGAAGACAGATCTATTTGACGCTAAGCTTTCCACTAGGGATCTCCTGTCTAGGCGAACAAACAAATGATAAACGCCAAAGTCAACATGAAAGGTTGATAAATGAGAATCATAAAATCTCGAAAACTTTCACCTAGTTGGAAAATTTATATTAAACTGGAACAGAATTTATTGTCATGTTAATTATCAAAACTCTGGGTTAGGTCGACATCTTCAAGCCCCGACTCGATAATTCAATACAACTTACATTACCTACGTCCTAAGTACATACTTCACTGAATAAAGCGCCAAAGTCAAAATGAAAGGTTGATAAATGAGAATCATAAAATCTCGAAAACTTTCACCTAGTTGGAAAATTTATATTAAACTGGAGGAGAATTTATTGTCATGTTAATTATCAAAACTCTGGATAGGTCGACATCTTCAAGCCCCGACTCGATAATTCAATACAACGTACATTACCTACGTCCTACATACTTCACTGAATAAAATAGCTCTGGATCAATAGGTTTCAGTTCTACATTTTTTTCAGAATATTCCAAAATTCGTCAACATTTTGGACTTTGAGTGACCGATTTGACTGAAGATTCAAGTTTACTCAAGGGCACACTCACCTATAAATTCATTCTGCCCTACAATTCTTACCTTGAACTACATTTTCGTTAATATCATCTTATATAAAGAGTCTCTTATTATCCCAAGCTCGAGTTTCAGGCGAAACTGAAATGAGAGGTAAGACGGAGAAGGGAGGGAGATAGGGGGACTAGAGAGAGAAAGAAGGGAAGGAAGAGGGAGGGAGATAGGGGGACTAGAGAGAGAAAGAAGGGAAGGAAGAGGGAGGGAGGGGATATATGAGAGAGGGAGGAAGCGGAGGGTGAGAGAGAGAGAGAGAGAGAGAGAGAGAGAGAGAGAAAGAAAAGAGAGAGAACAAATGGAGGCGAAACTAGAGAAAGAAAAGGGAAGGAAGAGGGAGGGAGGGGATATATGAGAGAGGGAGGAAGCGGAGGGTCTCGAGTTTCTTATTATCCCAAGCTTGAGCGGGATCTACAGGGAACCATTTCTCTACAAAGACCAAGGGAATTAGGGAATACAGGAACTGCAAACAATGCTTCCGTTAGACCATTTGAAACTCTCGTAAAATTCCGATTCTTATTTCCTCCAAGAATGCATCTGTCAAAATCCACCGAGAGGGAATTTTGTGCAAACATTTTATGGTACGGAACATGATTACCCTTTTTCCCTTCTACATCCCTGAAGTCCTGGACTATAATACCTGAACAAAATGAACTACGTGATGCTAAACGTTATTCATCCGTGAATAAAAACACCAGTGTTGCAGTAAGATGGTTGATGGTTGGCGTTCATGCTGAAAGTCCTGGCTTCGATTCTCAGACCATTTCCTCGTATGAAGACCTTTGAAGTCCTAGACTCCTACTCAACTTCCTTTCAATGGATCTTTCGTTAACAGAACCTTAGAAAGTTTAACCTTTACAGTCTAATCTTCTAAATCTTCAAATGAGGCCATCATCTTCAAAATCTTCTAAAGTCTCAAATTCTGAAGGTTTGTTATTGTATCAATTAATTTCCTAGAAAGCTAGAGGTTTATGGGTTCGTGTCCCGATGATGTGCGTGAGAAGATGGAATATTTATAAACAAAACGAACATAATCATCGTTCATACTACAGTGTGCTCCAAAAGTTAGTCACCATGAAACCATTATCTTGGATCAGGGTGGAAATAGCCAAAATAGTGTCCTAATAGATAGGTATGTAAGTTATTAGAATAGGTTTACGTATGTTATTAGTTGTACGTTTTACAATAGGGAGAGAGGTTTAAGTTCCTTGTGATGGTTGATTGGGTAAACCATCGAACAATCAGATGGTTTGCCTAATCAAGAGTTAACCTTAAACCGAGTTTAATTTAAACTCTGATTTTAGCCCGCCCCACCCAATAAAATACTTGCAGACTGAAATGTATCCCAACGGGGCCTATGATAAATTTTATGATTTATGGGGAATACTTTTGAAAACCAATAACCAACCAACCTACATACAATGTTACTATTATTTAACTAAGAAATATAAGGAGGGAGACAGGGAAGGAAAGAGAGGGAGGAAAAAAACGTAACTATCTCCACTTCCCCAGGACTTCTGGAACAGGCTGTAAGTACATGTCCTTGGGAATTAAAGATTTCCTTGTTCTAAGGCTTTACAGGAAAAGTTCACAACACAAATTTCCCAAACTCTTTCTCTATACCACGCGATTTAAATCATACTTACTCAACTTATAGTGGTATCTATAAATTCCTTACTGCGTGTGTTACAACTTTTCCTAACAAAACGTAGCCTAGTTTGAAAATTATGGTACAAAATGATACTCGGTAATAATTTTATTACTTAGCATTTTATCTAGGTACGTTTTCATTAGGAGTCTAGGTAGGTAAGTAGATATTACACTCGTACCTTTGTAACTAGAACTGACGGACCTGTAACTATACAGGGTGGTTCGTGATTTGCGAACCACGCTTATATCTCAGAAACGGCTTTAGCCTAGTTTGAAAATTATGGTACAAAATGATACTCGGTAATAATTTTATTACTTAGCATTTTATCTAGGTACGTTTTCATTAGGAGACTAGGTAGGTAAGTAGATATTACACTCGTGCCTTTGTCACTAGCTACATTTTAATTAGGAGTCAGTCAGTCAGTCTAGGTTCTAGATAGGAAAGTGGGTATTACACTTGTAGGTACCTAGGTACATGTTCATTAGGAGACTTAGGTAGTAGGTAGGTATTATCTGTGTGTTAGTCCGAGTGGAGTAAATCTGGCAGCAATGATTTTTAAAAAAAAAGTAGGCAGCAAACAGGGCAGTTTTTGATTAGACATTCTGGAAATTAGGGCTGGAAAAAATAAATTAGGAAGATGTAGGTCCAGAATTCCTAATCAAAATTGTTGCACCAAATGCACTGATTACTTCTCTACACTATAGAAGTATATAGATATGCAACTTAATTACACAAGTACTAGGTAAGTACTAAGTACCAGTCCGTCAGTTCAAAATTTCGAAATCAGAATTGATTACTTCGATGTTGCCAAATTCCATTCGACGAAAATTGTGAAAAATGTCAATTTTGCTGATATCACCCCCGTTCCTGTCTGTCGCATTTGAAGGGAAGCTCCTTTTTCAAATTTTTCAGTCAATTCTTCATGATAACATATCTTATAACAACAACAACAACAACAACAACACAATAACTACATATTACCCCACTAGGGATCTCCTGTCTAGGCGAACAAACAAATGATAAACGCCAAAGTCAACATGAAAGGTTGATAAATGAGAATCATAAAATCTTGAAAACTTTCACCTAGTTGGAAAATTTATATTAAACTGGAGCAGAATTTATTGTCATGTTAATTATCACAACTCTGGGTTATAGGTCGACATCTTCAAGCCCCGACTCGATAATTCAATACAACTTACATTACCTACGTCCTACATACTTCACTGAATAAAATGGCTCTGGATCAATAGGTTTCAGTTCTACATTTTTTCAGTAAAATGAAAGGTTGATAAATGAGAATCATAAAATCTCGAAAACTTTCACCTAGTTGGAAAATTTATATTAAACTGGAGCAGAATTTATTGTCATGTTAATTATCAAAACTCTGGGTTAGGTCGACATCTTCAAGCCCCGACTCGATAATTCAATACAACTTACATTACTTACCTACGTCCTACATACTTCACTGAATAAAATGGCTCTGGATCAATAGGTTTCAGTTCTACATTTTTTTCAGTATATTCCAAAATTCGTCACCATTTTGGACTTTGAGTGACCGATTTGACTGAAGATTCAAGTTTACTCAAGGGCACACTCACCTATAAATTCATTCTGCCCTAGAATTCTTACCTTGAACTACATTTTCGTTAATATCATCTTATATAAAGAGTAAAGAGTCTCTTATTATCCCAAGCTCGAGTTTGGAACATCCAGTCCATGGCAACCTTAAAAAAATATCAGGGGAATCGAACACCGGAAATAAGACAAAATCAAAAAGTCGGGGGAATTGAAAATGCTGTCCTACTTATCACCTGAAACTCTAGTTACTCCAGTGAACCGTGTAACGATAGTGGGTACCGTAGCCTGGAGCTGCAGGTTGATATAATCATAGCATGCTGGTGTCTTACATCATTGAAGTCATGCTATACGCAGACATGCTAACACGGTACCTATACTGTGGGTACCTGCATGCTAGGGGAGTGTTTTTTCTGCAGGACTGGATGCGATGGAGTGCCACGACCCCAAAATCCAAATCCTGAACTGGTGAAACCAAAAGATTCACCACTGTGTTGCTATTATGTACTTGTTAGTAAAATCGGTAATTCTGTCACATCCACTAATACTAAATTTTCTTAGAAAGTAGACCTAAGCGTCTGATATAAGAATTGGTTCCCATACCCAATAAGCTAACTACACTTTTGAAGCATTTTTTTACACCGTTCCATGTCTGACATGGGAAAATCGTCATTTCCAAACAATACCTTGTATTAGCGCCAGCTCTGATGCAATTTAATTGTAAATTGTATTCCGAATGACAAAAACCTAATGGAATCCAGTAATGGAATGCTGGATGAAAGTGAAAATCAATTTAGAACTCCGTGCTGTCTGCACAGGAAATGAGATTCGAGTTTCCACAGAGAATGCACCAGAAACACAGAGATTGGGGGACGCGCGAGGAAATGCAGTTTTCAATCAGGAGGAATTTTCATATCCGTCACACAAACATTATTTCCCATCAACCCATCATTATCAAATTATCATTGGGATTCTCTTACAAACATCAGGCGTTCTTCTTTAGGGATTTATTGTGAGCTACCTACTTATTCATTTGCTTTTCTTCATGAGGGGTTTTTTTTTGTTCTTCCTATTCATTAGGGATTCTCTTACACTAGGCAGGTGATCTTCATCAGGGAATTTCAAGTTTGTTGTTTATTAGAGTTATCTTTATAGGTAATAAAAATAGAGTGTACCAAGTTTTGTCATAGCACGATTTGCCTCATGGATTTGGTACTTTAGGAGATGATAGTCGGTTATGTATTGACTTGTAGAGGTATGTTAAACCAAATGAAACCTAATGGCAAGTAAACCTGATCCATTAGGCACCGGATCTTAAACCTAGGTTCATAAACCTACTTTTTGATTCGAGCTATTAGTTTGACGATTAGGCTTTTTTTTTCTTTCTTTAAGGAAGTTATGTATAGAGTAGGTACCTACGTGTTGTTACGTTTGGTGCAAGTCCTTCTACCCTTCTAATTTGATTTATACCGAACCATTTAAATCGGAAGGAAATGAGGAAGAATTCTGCAGGAAAATTAAATAAATCTATAAACCCACCATCCACGAGCCGGAGTGAACTCGGGTAGAAAAAGATCAAAGGGAGTGAATTCGTTACCTTCCGAGTTCAAGGGGTCAAAGCGGTCGCCCGGTAAGCCTGTGACCGCGGGTTCAAATCCCAGCCGGGGCAGATATTATTTTTATTTTTTACTAATTTGATATTTTGACTACAAAATAAAATTTCCAAGGGTTAGGTGGTAGAGAATGCCTTCATTCCCTCAGATCATCTACCTCTAGACCGCTTAATCTAAGGATTCCAAAGAACTCAGCATGTTTCAAGCAAACATGGATATCTTCAGACAAATTTAGACAATGACGTGGTTTGTATCAACGCCCAATAAA
This sequence comes from Diaphorina citri, assembly GCF_000475195.1. Taxonomy (NCBI): domain Eukaryota; kingdom Metazoa; phylum Arthropoda; class Insecta; order Hemiptera; family Psyllidae; genus Diaphorina; species Diaphorina citri. The sequence goes on along the minus strand of NW_007378283.1, from coordinate 61,895 downwards.
CCTCTGACGTCATCAATATATACCTGCTTTGCTTATGACGTGAACTTTATATATATATATATAAAAAAAATCTGGTGTGAATATCACACGACTTTCCTTATCCTATTGAATGGTGCTTATTTGGGTGTTCTTCTACCCTAACTTTTACAACATCTCTAACCGTCCAGCCAGTATAGCTGAAAAACGCCAAAAAGCGGTTTACCAATTTTCAAGTCTTTAGCTTCTACGGTTCTCGAGGTATTTTGTTTACAGACACACACGGACCAATGGCTGAAACTTTAATTTAGGCTCTAGGGATCTCAAAACGTGTTTTGGCACTAAAAACTGACAATCGAAAATTTGACCCGATTACATTACTTTCCTACCTACCTATAGGATAAGGAAAGTAAAAAACAATGATGACATTACCCTTTCTTCACGATTTAAAAAATACCGGTAAATCGTAAACTTTGACGTCACGGCATACGCTCCCGTAGGCGATGACGTCAGAATTCATTACTCCCGTTTGTGCGCAAGCGTTTCTGCGCATTTTGACGTGAAATCTGACGTCACAACTCTTCGAACTTTTTCATTAGAACGGCAATTAAGAATTAAATTTTCGACCTTTTAAAGTTACTTTTTCCGAGTTTTGACCTCAGATTTGGATTTTTGACAACTTTTTACGTAGGAATCGACATCTTATTAATAATATTTTCCCAATTGCAACTCCTCCATTCTAGGATATCCAAGTCTTCAAGATCTTGATCCTTATTTCCTCATCTTCAGCTTCGCTCGACAGAGTTCCCAATTAGTTTCGTCAGGAAAAACAAATAGTGCACTTCCAGATCCTGGAGATGCCGTTAGCATACCCAATGACCCGTAGCGTGTGAGATGCTTCGGCATGACACAATGTTAATGCTAGACAATGTTTACTTTCCTTATCCTATAATTTAGGAGGGTAGCGCGTCTGCTTTGTAAGTGCTAGGTCACGGGTTCTATTCCGGCCCGGGGGAGGATTTTATCCTGAACGGATAAGGTTCGTTCTAGGAAAGGCCGGCTTTCTCCTATCTTATCTTTCTTTTCTCTTCGCTTTCGGGACGATAAGACTTTGGGCGTTACAGTTTCCTCTGTCCAGCCTCTTAGTGTATTCTCCGAAATTTTTCGTTTGTCAACAAATACTATGAATTCCTATATGTATGTACACATATGAATATAAATTCCTGATGAACAAGTACACATAAACATAAATTCCTAGATACCTACATATTTGAAAATAACATGCTTGTGATTCGCTTTCCTAACAGCTTTGATATAACCTACCCCGAGGAGCGATACACTAATACAGAAAAACATCTTTGTACTTTGTAGTAGACGACCAAGAAATTTAAAGAGCTAGAGACATCGCACATCTACGGAATTTCAAATAAGGAAATTTTCTAATAAGAAATTTAAAGGGCTCAACAGCTTAAGACTCATACTACGAAGATTCAGTAGTCATTAAAATCCGCCCCGGGCGGGAATCGAACCCGCGGCCTAGCGCTTACAAGGCAGACGCACTACCAACTAAGCTAACTAGGCTGGCTCTCAAGACTCATACTACGAAGATTCAGTAGTCATTAGGTGTAGGGTGTAGGGAACAAGAGGATATCAGTCCATTTCTTTTGAAAAGTTTCAAAAAGCGTCTTTGAATTTATCAGACTGGTTTTGAATTTTGGCAAATCCAAAAAGTCTCACCAGTAAATGTTTACTTTCCTTATCCTATAATTTAGGAGGGTAGCGCGTCTGCTTTGTAAGTGCTAGGTCACGGGTTCTATTCCGGCCCGGGGGCGGATTTCATCCTGAACGGATAAGGTTCATCCTAGGAAAGGCTGGGTTTCTCCTATCTTGTCTTTCTTTTCTCTTCGCTTTCGGGACGATAAGACCTTGGCAGTTACAGTTCTCTCCATCCAGCCTCTCAGTGTATTCTCCGAAATTTTTCGTTTGTCAGTTTTTAGTGCCAGAACACGTTTTGAGGTCTCTGAGCCTAAATCCAAAATTTCAGCCATTGGTCCGTGTGTGTGTCTGTCTGCAAACAAAATATCTCAAGAACGATAGGTAAAAGCTAGAACTAGAAACATGAAATTTCTCTATGAAACCCTCAAATGTGACAAGGATGCAACAGGAAACTTTCGATAAGATCGGTGCAAAGGTTGGGGCATTTTGACCGCTTTTTGGGGATTTCAGCTCTACTGACTAAACAGTTAGAAATATCAAAAAGTCATGAGAGAAGACCTCCGCCCAATCCCCAAAGCACATTTAACGCTCAAATAAGCATAATTCAATAGGATGAGGAAAGTTGTGTGATGTTAACACCAGATTTTTCTAATGCTATCCTAAGACACAATGTTTCTAATACATAGATAGCTAGATAGTATGCTAAGTAGAGGAACGCTTTGTTTCTAACCTTAGCTATGAGTTCGGTGTACTGATTACTGGATAAGGTAGATAAGGATGCGTCTTTTACTTAGATCAATACAGTTATTTTTTAATCTTTAATCCATTTTGCTCGGAGAGGATACCAAATTTCATGCTGAATTAAGAATTTCGGGCTGTGTGGAAAATTTTTGACATTGTTTTGTACTTTCCGGAGATTTATTGGCGAAGTATGTGAACTTAGAAAGAATGAGGCCAGCCTAGTTAGCTTCGAGAGTGGCGCGTCTGCCTTGTAAGTGCTAGGTCGCGGGTTCGATTCTCACCCGGGGCGGATTTAATCCTAAACAGATAAGGTTTGTTCTCGGAACGGCTGGTTTTCTCGTAAGTATTCTGTCTTCCTTCTCTCTTCGCTTTCGAGACGATAAGACCTTACCAGTTATAGTTCCCTCCCTCTATCAAACCTCTTAAAAAGAGAGAAAAAAAAAAAAAATGTGTCTTTATGTTATGTAAAAACAAGTCCGGAATCTTTTATGTTGAGATTTTTTTTCTTTTTTAAGGCCCTTTGGCAATTTTCGCACTTGAGTCTAGTACTTCTAAAGTTTATTAATCAGGATTTCTTCGATTATTGAAATCAGATTATTATATGGTTCAGCTCCAAGGCATTTTTTTATACGATTATTTAGCTGTTAATCGAATTTTTACTCTCCTGCCGATGTCGTTCTAATTAAAATACAGAGTATTATAGTTATGTTTGAAATATTAGAGTTAACTTTATAATATTAAAAATAGAGTGTACCAAGTTTTGTCATAGTCGGTTATGTAGAGGTATGTTAAACCAAATGAAACCTAACGGCAAGTAAACCTGATCCATTAGGATCCATTTTGATTCGAGCTATTAGTTTGACGATTAGGCTTTTTTTTTCTTTCTTTAAGGAAGTTATGTATAGAGTAGGTACCTACGTGTTGTTACGTTTGGTGCAAGTCCTTCTACCCTTCTAATTTGATTTATACCGAACCATTTAAATCGGAAGGAAATGAGGAAGAATTCTGCAGGAAAATTAAATAAATCTATAAACCCACCATCCACGAGCCGGAGTGAACTCGGGTAGAAAAAGATCAAAGGGAGTGAATTCGTTACCTTCCGAGTTCAAGGGGTCAAAGCGGTCGCCCGGTAAGCCTGTGACCGCGGGTTCAAATCCCAGCCGGGGCAGATATTATTTTTATTTTTTACTAATTTGATATTTTGACTACAAAATAAAATTTCCAAGGGTTAGGTGGTAGAGAATGCCTTCATTCCCTCAGATCATCTACCTCTAGACCGCTTAATCTAAGGATTCCAAAGAACTCAGCATGTTTCAAGCAAACATGGATATCTTCAGACAAATTTAGATAATGACGTGGTTTGTAACAACGCCCAATAAACCTCTGACGTCATCAATATATACCTGCTTTGCTTATGACGTGAACTTTATATATATATATATAAAAAAAATCTGGTGTGAATATCACACGACTTTCCTTATCCTATTGAATGGTGCTTATTTGGGTGTTCTTCTACCCTAACTTTTACAACGTCTGTCTGCAAACAAAATATCTCAAGAACGATAGGTAAAAGCTAGAACTAGAAACATGAAATTTCTCTATGAAACCCTCAAATGTGACAAGGATGCAACAGGAAACTTTCGATAAGATCGGTGCAAAGGTTGGGGCATTTTGACCGCTTTTTGGAGGATTTCAGCTCTACTGACTAAACAGTTAGAAATATTAAAAAGTCATTAGAGAAGAAAAACCCCCCCCAAAGCATAACTGACGCCCAAATAAGCATAATTCAATAGGATCAGGAAAGTTTTGTGATGTTCACACCAGATTTTTCTAATGCTATGCTAAGACACAATGTTTCTAATAAGTAGGTACTACATAGATATAGCTATTAGATAGTATGCTAAAGCTAAGTAGTGGAACGCTTTGTTTCTAACCTTATCGGTGTACCGATTACTGGATAAGCTAGATAAGGAATTAAGGATGCATCTTTTTCTTAGGTATCTAGATCAATACAGTTATTTTTTAATCCTTTAATCCATTTTGCTCGGAGAGGATACCAAATTTTATGCTTAATTAAGAATTTCGGGCTGTGTGGAAAATTTTTGACATTGTTTTGTACTTTCCGGAGATTTATTGGTGAAGTATGTGAACTTAGAAAGAATGAATCTGAGAACAGTTCAAGTTTTGTCATTTGATATCTTGATACGAATACCTAGGGATTAAGATTCCATATAATTATGATACTATGTAGGTAGCTAGGTAGGTATCTATATCTAGATATCTACCTATGTAATAGGTACCTACCTATAGCCATTTATTCAAAGTTCAATGAACATTTCCTATCAGGGGTGAAAACCTTAGATATGATTTGGGGAGCCTGCTAGGTTCCAAAATCTCATCAAAAATTTCCTTCAGGTACCTATCTATAAAAGAAGACTTTTGTTAAATTTTATCAAAAACGGACGAACCATTTGATAGTAAAGACATGGTGAAACGAACAACGAAGAAACACAAACTTCAGTGTATTTTACAAGACAGACCAATGAAGATCTCAAAAGAAGACGACTTGATGTCAAATAGGTACAATGATGGGTAAAATACACCAATGTTGAGAAAGAAATTTATTGAGATGATGAAGAAAAAACTTTCATGATACAGTCAGTCAATCAAATAGTGAGTTTTACAAACCGAAAGAGTAACAAAGCTTTCATCAACTTCTCACAGAGGTTAAAATATTGACCCTTAGTCGTGATTTCATATACCGAGATACCGCTTCGCAGATAAATAAACGAAGATCCAAGCAGAGTTCACTGCAGGATCAGCATTATCTATTCTCGTTCTATCTGATATTGAAACTAGAATATCAAGGGATTAAAAATTTTATTTCTCAATATTTCTCCTTTTCTTATAAAAATGAAATGACCTAGTGTCCACAACTTATTTCTGGTACCTACAACTCATTTTTTGGGTAGGTAGGTCGTTATACCTACTTAAAACAGGGGTCCCCCCCAACTTTCCTTATGCTATAGGAAGGAAGGTAATGTAATGAAGTGAAATTTTCGGTGGTCAGTTGTTATTGCGAAAACTCGTTTTCTTTTTGGACTGTTAAATCTAACAGGCAACTGTTTTGACCTGTTAAATTTAACAGACATCACCTGTTTACAACTGTTAAATCTAACAGGAACCAATGTCTGTCGTGTTTCAGGTGAAGGCAACAATATGATAGACCAAGGCCCAATCCCACTACCTGTTCTCGCCACCAGGGGGATGAATCTACCCCCATCCCACATGAACCCAGAACCGGAAGGTCTGATTTTACCAAAGAAACCTCACAACCCCTGCATCGACTCCAACGATCGACAGAACCTGCACAGAGAACTTATGTTCAACCAAAAAATGTAAGTTCAACTGATTTAAATCCAGCCAACCTGATTAGTCTTCTTCTTCTTCCTCTTCCCTCTTCTCCCCATTTTTTTTTTTTTTTTTTTTTTTTTTATGTGTGTAAATTCAAGACACTAGGTAGTTGTAAGGGTTTGATGGCAGAGATTGCCTTAGGCAATAATCACCCCCTATTGTAATTTTGTAATTATTAATTACAATAAAGAGTTATCATTATTATTATATTTATATATTAGTTATGACGGTAGCGTGCCTCCCTTGTAAGCGCTAGGTCGCGGGGCCCATTTCCGCCCAGCGCGGATTCGGAACGGCTGGCTTCCTATCTTGTCTTTCTTCTCTTCGCTTGGAGGACCATAAGACCTTGGCAGTTACAGTTCCCCTTGTCTTTCTTCTCTCTTCGCTTGGAGGACCATAAGACCTTGGCAGTTACAGTTCCCTCTATCAATCCTCTTGGAAAAACATCGAAACGATCTTCATAGTCCAAGTCAAGTGAAGGCATAGTATATTCAATTTCACCTCTAGTTATAATGCTACTTGACAAAGTATCCCGTTTGGAAAATATATATCTTTAAAGTGTTTTGATAGAAGGATCTGTAACGACGAAGGTCTCTTTTTCCCGAAATCAAAGAGAAGAGGACTGCATAGGAGAAAGCCAGCCGTTCCAAAAACGAAGGTTATGTGTTTGGTATAAAGTTCAACCCGCGAGCTGGACAGGCACACTACCCTCCAAGCTAACTAAGTTGGCAACACTTTCTTAATGAGTTAATGCGAGCTAAATGGAACGGTGTCAATTAGGTACTGTCTACAGGCAACATTTTTTGGGATAAATCTGCATAGTACTGCATACCTACAACATACAATCCGAATCTAAATCTTTGTCTTCATTGCTCCTTTTCATTTTCAGAGGGAAAAATGTTCTCAATCAAAAGTCAGAACTACAAAGGGCGTTGGAGAAACACAAAGATCATCAGCTGAAGAAAGAAATCGAGAGGGAGAAATTAGAATCCAAAACGCCTTTTGAAAAAGTCATCGAAGAGCGAGCGAAACGGCTAGAAACGGTAAGTTTGTAGGGAAATTTAGAAAAGTCTACCTAGCCAGCCTAGTTAGCTTAGTTGGTAGCGCGTCTGCCTTGTAAGCGCTAGGCCGCGGGTTCGATTCCCGCCCGCAGCGGATTTTATCCTGATGGAATAACGTTTGTTCTCGGAACGGCTGGCTTTCTCCTATCCTGTCTTCCTTCTCTCTTCGTTTTCGGGACGATAAGATCATAGCAGTTACAGTTCCCTCTGTAAAAAAAAAAAAAAAAAAAAAAAAAAAGTCTACCTGAACAAACGAACGATGATTCCTTAAGAGTTGGGACTAAAATCAGAGTTTAATTCGGTTTAAATCTTGGATCGAGCAATCTGTTTTTCACTGCTGTTTTTATTTCGTGGCAATAAAATAACTACTACCTACATTAGCACGCTTGTGGTCTGTGTCGTAGCATGCCCATCCCGTAGTATTTCCCTCATCAAATGGGCGATAAGAGACACAATTATTGTACTCTTCTGGGTCCACAAAGAACTAAACTAAGTACACATTAGATAACGATAGGTATACAACGTAGGTGTGTAGATACGCCATATCTGGTCTTCCTATTCGTCAGTCTATGGTCTAATATGTCATATTGCTTATGCTGTACTCAGTTACAATGTAACGTCAGCCTGCCAATCTGACAAGTAAATTTCTACTGGATAGTTCATCCTCACTAGAACCCTCAGTTCTTGTGCAGATAGGTATATCACAAGTACCTATTCGTAAGAGTCTGGAACTCTGAACCTCCCTGTATCTACGTATTATGACAAGAAGTCACACCCTTTTACAACATCTCTAACCGTCCAGCCAGTATAGCTGAAAAACGCCAAAAAGCGGTTTACCAATTTTCAAGTCTTTAGCTTCTACGGTTCTCGAGGTATTTTGTTTACAAAGTCACACCAAACCGCAAACCTGAGACCACTGACTGTTTCCTTCCGTTTTTTATTAAATTTAATTAAGTCCGTGTAAAATACTGAGCGAATAGTCATATTCGCTAACGGAGAAGCTATGACGAACTTCGTTTAGTGTGGACCCGACTTGGGAAGTGAGAAATACTATCAGGCCGCTCCAAATTTTAATTTTTGGAGTCTGGCCTACAGTGAAGATCCGTCCCCATTTGTCGTTCAGACAAAAATCGTGTCGTGCCCAATAGGAACAGACTCGTTTAAATTGCATTGCCTACAGGACATTCGGAAAAAATCGTGTCGTTTGTAGTGGGAAAACTCTCATTTGAATTACATTGCCTACAGGGCATTCGGAATAAATCGGAAGAACTCACAAGTGGGAACGGGCCTTAAAGGAGAAAAATGAAGCCCGAGGGGGGTGCCCAGGGGGCCCCCTCGCCCTCCTGTAAATACGCCCCTGATATCTTACTACCTACCACGATTTAGAAATTTTATCACGCATGATTCTAAGCTTTATCAATACTGAGGAAGAGGCATAGAAGAAAGTTGTTTCTGGGGAGATCAGAAATAAATATTAAGATTTGAATTCTGTGATCATGGATCGAATCCTAATTACCAAGAGAAGAATCGATGTTAGATGACCCCATGACATAATGCCAAAGAAATACTTTTTATGGCATATATGATATCCATAAGATTACTTTGTCTCAGAAGTATGGAATATACTTAATGTACCTACCAGGGGCAAGTCCTGAGATTTTTCAAAGGGCACTCTTAAAAAAACCAAATGTCAGCCTAAACTCCAACCTCGTCTAAACACGGGAAAAGGCGAAGATTTTTATTATTATATTTATCATTATTAAAAATTTCACATGAACAACTACTCTTATTTTATGTCTGCCAGTAAAGTATTGTAGATATTACTACTAATAATAGGTAATATGACGTAATCCTGAATCTCTAATGAACTGTTGACCCCTCCATAAGCCTTATCATCATCACGCCAAGTTTCTCCTTATCTGTCGAAAAAATATGACTGCCGTCTTTCTCGCGCCATTTGTTCATGTTTGGTGCTGTTTTCTCGTTTTTCACACATGCCCTTGCTGCTTAGCATGTCAGTAAAAAAATAATAGTGCCCTATGTTTGAGCTATTTGGGTTGCCCAATAGTATTTCCTTCCCCTGATAGTATTTTTATTTGTTTCTTATTCACAGCTGGAATGCCAAGATCAGGGAGACTCTATTCGAGATAAAGACACCCCAGAGTTTCTACAAGTCCATGCCAAACTACGAGCCAAAATGGAATCCAAGTAGAACACCACCCAATCCAACCTGTATTTTCCTTTCGGAAACAGAGACGATTTTTGAAGCTTTCCCTCTTTAAAAGGAAAATAGGTACGGGAATTAGTTCAACCACTAGGTGGCGTGGTAGCGCCTATTCTAAACTATTGGAAATCCAAGATGGCGCATTCCCAACCATCGAAGATTAAATTGGGAATACACCATTACATTGCATTGAAATTTCTGACGAAATCCCCGCGTGCGGAGTCCAGTATGTAGGACTATTGCACCGGCATAAATAAACCATCTTGAAATGGGAAATCGTTTTTTTTTTTTTCCGGAAGGAAAATGCAGCTCTTATCTTCGAAATATCGGTATCTGTTCAAATTACATTAAGTACCAGGACATCTTGCAATGATGTTCGGAATGAGGATAATTCTAGGTTATTGATTTATTTTCCAATATAGTTTCTGTTGGTTTTTTTCTACCTAGATAATACTTTGCAATCGTTTTAAATTATTACGTAGCAAGGCTTCATACACCTAGGTACCTACCTATGTTAACAGTGTGAATCTAGGTACCTACTCACATCTCTCATAGGTACCTATCAACTGTGAAACAACGCGCACTTGAGACCAAGATAGGTAATACGTATTAGTTAGTGGATGTGCTATATTTACGTCTTCCTTATTTGTCGATTTTTCTCTCCTATACATATACGTACGTACCTAATTTTCTTCACGATGGTTTTTTTCTTCTTTCTATTGATATAATTATTGTTCTCGTGTAATTTGTGTACCTTTGGAATTGGTTAGGAAATGTCGTTTATACCACCAAGAAGTTGAATAATCTTCTTACCAATACCTCTACAATTTGATGTTGCAATTTTGAGAGAAAAAAAGCTATCTTGAACCATCATTAACTAATTTCACATTCATTTTAGTTCAGCTGTATGATAAATTAATAATAGTGTGTTGGGATTTTAATTTTAATTAAATGAATATTATGGATCAACTACATTTATGTGTTCTCTTCTTGGGGGTATAAAACCGTATTTGTTCTTTTTGATTTGTCGTGATAAATATTATGGATCAACTACATTTATGTGTTCTCTTCTTGGGGGTATAAAACCGTATTTGTTCTTTTTGATTTGTCGTGATATTTTTTTTCGGTAGGGACTATTTGTAAGTTTTGTTGATTAACAGCAATATTCTTGTTATTGGGGGAGGGAATAGATGATTTTTTAGAGGTAAAAATCTTTTGTTAAAAATTGTTAATGTTGAAAAGAATTTGATAAAGAGAATATTGAAAATAATTTGATATCCTATAGCAATTCTCGTTCATGCATTTGCTATGTAGGTATTTTAATTTTTCTTTTTATGAAATTGATGAACTGAACTCAAGAACAATGAATGAGCGATAAGACCTGTTTATTAGTACCTAATTGAAAATAAAGAGATACCTAATTATAATACTTGTATTTCATCATCATATTAAATATTTGATGAATAATTATAACATTCCAGTGATTCAATTCTATCTGTGACAAAAATTGATGATTCACAAACTATGACTCAGCCACGTAAAATATTCTAACAACTCCTTCCTAAAAAGATATTTTAAACATATGGGCATTTTTTTTATTTTTATTATTATTTTTTTTTTTAGTAGATCAAGTACCTATAATTTTTAGGAATCTAAGTAGAATTGGATTTTTTAATTTATTTTTTATTTCACTGATAACGACTGTCTAATATTATGATGCAACAATAGAATCATCTAGAGATCGTCTATTCCTTCTCATTAATTTTCTTAGGATCAATTATTTTTTTAAGGTATAGACTTTCTCTTGTACATTATTGTAAGTGTAATAAAGTTATGTAGAAAACTGTTTGATTTTGTACGTACTGTTTCATTAAGCAAACCGAATGCTTGACTTGGTAAGAAAATTGTAAAATGGCTGGAGCCCCGATCAGAGTTAAACTTGGTTTAAGTTTAACTCTTGAATGACGCAATCTGATAGGTGAAATGTTTGAATTCAACCAATCAGATTGTTCAGGCCAAGAGTTAAACCGAGATTAAACTGTGATTGTGCCCCGGGAATCTGTCTTTGAAGAATACGGGTCGATATTAATGAATAATTTAGACCTTTAGAGGAAATACTTTCTGATCTTCACAGGGTTCGGTAGTCAATACCTAAAGCCTAAAGCAAGCGAGAGTTTTTCCTGAAAATGTTATTAATGGTTTCAGATTGCATAGAAGTACAACAGGTATTTAAACCTAAAATACGTGTTTTTCCTCCCTACCCATTTAAATATATGCCGCGAATTGTATAACTACGTAATATTTCATAAGGTTAAATTATGTTTGATGGTATTTGGACGGCTTTCGGTGAAAACGGTTTGGGTTCTGTTATTGACGCAAGTTGGAATATTTTTTTTTTTTTTTTTTTTTTTTTTTTTTTTTTTATGTGTGCATATTGAGCAGATAAAATTGTGAAAACTAATACCCATTTTCATTTATCTGTCTGCACGAAAAATCCTAGAAACTTGAAAAATCAAGTGTTTTCCGAAAAATTAAAAAGAAAAAAAGACTCATTTGAATGATTTTTCATTAGCACATAAAATACAAGAAATTTGTTTTATTTTATGAAAGAAAATAACATGTGAATACGAAAATAATAGAACAATCTCTTCTAAATAATAGTAAGTAAGAAAATATTTTTTCATCTGTTAACATAATGTAGCTACATAAATGACTCTTAATTCTACTTGTAAAATATGCTTGATGTTCTAAATATGTATACTCGTAAAATGTCCAGTTTTGGAGTAAAACTGTGTAAAAGAAACCGGATATACCTAAGCTTTTCCAACTTGCGTCAATAACAGAACCCAAACCGTTTTCACCGAAAGCCGTCCAAATACCATCAAACATAAAAACATATGAAATATTATCAAACATATGAAATATTAGGTACGTAGTTATACAATTCATTCAGAAAGAACAGTTCCGTTCAGGAACGAACTTTTTCAAAGAACAAGTTCCTACAGTTCGTTCGTACGTTCTTTTCCCATCTCTAAATCAGATTGATCCAAAACTTTGAAATTTAAATTTGAGAACAAAAGAGAAAATCTCACTCTGGCCAAGACCATGGTCACTGTTCATAGCTATTTTCATCTTACAAACTGTAACAATTCAGAATAACTGCCTTATCGTAGGTACCGAAATTGAAGAGAGAAGGAAGATAGGATAGGAGAAAGCCAGTCGTTCCAAGAACAAACATTATCCAATCTGGATAAAAACCGCCTCCGGGCAGTGGAACTCGCGGCCTAGCGCTTACAAGGCAGACGCGTTACCAACCAAGCTAACTAGGCTGGCTAAAGTTTACTTTAAGAAACCTCTAGAAAAGAGTGGGTAAGTAAGGCTAAGGATTGTGAACTTACGGAAGGTTTTCTCCTGCAGCAGGAAAATGGAACTCCACAAGCTTCCCTACTGCCCACATCCTTGGAAGAACAATTGAAATAGTTGTTCTTGTCCCAATCTTTAGGTCCCTCAATACCACAGCATTGTAGCTGAAATGAGAAATTGGTTGTTGGTTCTGGCACTTCATCTTCTTCCTAGCCTTTTCCTATTTATGTACCTAAATAGGGTTGGCGGGCGTTTCTTGTTAGTCTTTTCCAGACACTTGTTGTCGGTGAGCCAAGTTGTTATTATTATTGTTCTTGCTGGCTTTTGCCTTATTATTATACACATAATTAACTTTTAATATCCTCATTATAATAGTTTCAGTGGCGGTTTCCAACTCAGATCCGGTTGGTGCAAATTACTTCAGCACCCCATGATGTTCACCACCTATTCAACTGCCCAGACCTTCCACAACCATCCTGGGCCCAACAGCCTGGCGGACTGATGTGGACCAATCCCGTAGATGTGGCGCTGGTCCTGACTAATTGAACACCCTGTATGGGGATCCAAAGTAAGAAGTTTCAATTGAATTTTCGTGCTTCTGATGTTGTTATTATTATTGTTCTTACTGGCTTTTGCCTTATTATTATACACATAATTAACTTTTAATATCCTCATTATAATAGTTTCAGTGGCGCACTATTCACTTTTATCAGCAATAACAATTTATCCAAACGAGCGGTTTCCAACTCAGATCCGGTTGGTGCAAATTACTTCAGCACCCCATGATGTTCACCACCTATTCAACTGCCCAGACCTTCCACAACCATCCTGGGCCCAACAGCCTGGCGGACTGATGTGGACCAATCCCGTAGATGTGGCGCTGGTCCCGGGCTTAGAGATCCTTAAATCGCAGAGAGGAGGACAGGGTAGGAGAAAGCTAGCCGTTTGGAAGACGAACCTTATCAGTGTAGGATAATGTTCACTTCGAGTGGAAAATAACCCACGACCTAGCGCTTACAAGGCAGGAGCGCTACTCCCCAAGATAAGATATAACTAGGCTAGATACTAGGTAGAATAATAGTTCGTTCTTGGAACGGCTGGTTTTCTCCTATCCTGTCTTCCTTCTCTGTTCGATTTCGGGACGATAAGACCCTAGCAGTTACAGTTCCCTCTAAACCTCCTTAAAATCATACATTTCTTGTATAAAAGGACATTGAGCCTGACACTCGTATTTATGAACAAGAATGATCGTTCTTAGATCAGTCTCAAGTCAAAATTGACCAATCAAATGCCTTGAGACTATGCTTAGCACGAACTTAAGAGCCAGCATTTTGTTCATAAATATGGGTGGGGACTAAAATAGCTAAATAGGCAAAATGAAGACCAAAATCTCCCAAGAAATTATCCAAGACAACTCTAGAATCTGGAAAAGAGTGTGGTCCGGGTTTCCGCGGATTATCACAAGTTAGGGCCCTTCATTGATCTATCCGTCAAGAAAGTAATAGAGTATATTAGATATGAAATAAGTATAATAATAATTCACTGCAGGCTTTTAAAAACGACAATCTCAATTCTAATATTGGCCTAGCGCCCACATAACTTTTTCAGAACCATTACTAGAGTAAAGCTTGCCTGAAATACAGAGTGCCTACATACATAATATACTTACCCTACCTGAAATACATAGAATATGATATCGTAGGCTTTCCTTTTCTGTAAAAACTGGGCGGAAATACACTTTCTTCACAATCTTTATTTATTTAGACAAAAAGAAAAATGATAGAGAGTGGGAAAGAGAGAAAAAAGGGAGGAGTGAGAGAGAGAGAGAAGGGAGCAAAAAGAGAGAGAAAGAGAGAGAAAAAGAAAGAAAAGAGAAAGAGAGAGAGAAAGAAAGAAAGAGAGAGAGAGAGGGAGGGGATATATGAGAGAGGGAGGAAGCGGAGGGTGAGAGAGAGAGAGAGAGAGAGAGAGAGAGAGAGAGAAAGAAAAGAGAGAGAACAAATGGAGGCGAAACTGAAATGAGAGGTAAGACGGAGAAGGGAGGGAGATAGGGGGACTAGAGAGAGAAAGAAGGGAAGGAAGAGGGAGGGAGAAAAAGAAATGAGAGTAGAGAGAGAGAAGGAAGGGAAGGAGAGAGAAAGACAGAGGGGTAGAAAGAGGGAGGTTTATGGGTTCGTGTCCCGATGATGTGCGTGAGAAGATGGAATATTTATAAACAAAACGAACATAATCATCGTTCATACTACAGTGTGCTCCAAAAGTTAGTCACCATGAAACCATTATCTTGGATCAGGGTGGAAATAGCCAAAATAGTGTCCTAATAGATATGTAAGTTATTAGATGTACAATAGGTTTATGTTATTAGTTGTACAATAGGGAGAGAGGTTTAAGTTCCTTGTGATGGTTGATTAGGTAAACCATCGAACAATCAGATGGTTTGCCTAATCAAGAGTTAAACTTAAACCGAGTTTAATTTAAACTCTGATTTTAGCCCGCCCCACCCATTAAAATAGTTGCAGACTGAAACGTATCCAACGGAGCCTATGATAAATTTTATGATTTATGGGGAATACTTTTGAAAACCAATAACCAACCAACCAACCTACATACAATGTTACTATTAATTAACTAAGAAAGATAAGGGAGATAAGGAGGGAGACAGGGAAGGAAAGAGAGGGAGGAAAAAAACGTACCTATCCGCAAAGAGAGAGAGAGAGAGAGAGAGAGGGGATATACGAGAGAGGGAGGAAGCGGAGGGTGAGAGAGAGAGAAAAGAGAGAGAACAAATGGAGGCGAAACTGAAATGAGAGGTAAGATGGAGAAGAGAGGGAGATAGGGTGACTAGAGAGAGAAAGAGGGAGGGAGAAAGAGAAATGAGAGTAGAGAGAGAGAAGGAAGGAAAGGAGAGAGAAAGACAGAGGGGTAGAAAGAGTGAACAAAATGAACTACGTGATGCTAAACGTTATTCATCCGTGAATAAAAACACCAGTGTTGCAGTAAGATGGTTGGCGTTCATGCTGGAAGTCCTGGCTTCGATTCTCAGACCATTTCCTCGTATGAAGGTGAACAAAATGAACTACGTGATGCTAAACGTTATTCATCCGTGAATAAAAACACCAGTGTTGCAGTAAGATGGTTGGCGTTCATGCTGAAAGTCCTGGCTTCGATTCTCAGACCATTTCCTCGTATGAAGGATCCGTATGCCAACATTATTGAAGTTTAAGGTAAAGGATGCAACATGCAATATTGGAATACCTTTAAATTGATCATTCAACATACAATAAACAATTTCTCACAAAACATTTTCTTTGTCGTCAATTTCGACCATAGCTGACGCTACGCGCTTTCTGGTGAGATGCATGCCAAGATCTTTCTCATCTTTCAGAATCTACAAGTTTATTTCTGATAAAAAATCTTTTTCTAATTAATTTAAATAAGGAACGCATGGCAGTGAGAATCCGCCACACATTTTCCTTTCTTAACTTCTTAAGTAAATGTTTGCACACGTGCGTCCCAGTTCCGAAACGTCTAGTGCAAAGCTCTTCAACTCAGCATGTTATAAACCCCTGTTTAACATGGGGGCTAACTCCTTGTTAACATAGATTACATGAAAAATGACACAGTATGCATCGAGCAGGGCCGTATTCAGGATTTTGTCGAGGGAGGGGGGGGGTCCAAATCTTTTTCTAATTAATTTAAATAAGGAACGCATGGCAGTGAAAATCCGCCACACATTTTCCTTTCTTAACTTCTTAAGTAATTGTTTACACACGTGCGTCCCAGTTCCGAAACGTCTAGTGCAAAGCTCTTCAACTCAGCATGTTATAAACCCCTGTTTAACACGGGAACCAACTCCTGTTAACATAGATTAATCTTTTTCTAATTAATTTAAATAAGGAACGCATGGCAGTGAAAATCCGCCACACATTTTCCTTTCTTAACTTCTTAAGTAATTGTTTGCACACGTGCGTCCCAGTTCCGAAACGTCTAGTGCAAAGCTCTTCAACTCAGCATGTTATAAAACCCATGTTTAACATGGGGGCTAACTCCTAACTCAGATCCGGTTGGTGCAAATTACTTCAGCACCCCATGATGTCCACCACCTATTCAACTGCCCAGACCTTCCACAACCATCCTGGGCCCAACAGCCTTGAGGACTGTGGACCAATCCCGTAGAGGTGGCGCTGGTCCTGGGCTTAGAGATCCTTAAATCGCAGAGAGGAGGACAGGAAAGGAGAAAGCTAGCCGTTTGGAAGACGAACCTTATCTGTTCAGGATAAAGATGACATTGGTGGAAAATAACTCACGACCTAATGCTTACAAGGCAGGAGCGCTACTCCCCAAAATAAGATAACTAGGCTGGATACTAGGTAGAATAATAATTCGTTCTCGGAACGGCTGGTTTTCTCCTATCCTGTCTTCCTTCTCTGTTCGATTTCGGGACGATAAGACCCTAGCCGTTAGAGTTCCCTCTAAACCTCCTTAAAATAATACATTTCTTGTATAAAAGGACATTGAGCCTAAGTCTGCATTAGGGTATACATTTCCATCGGGATCGGGCTACGCCACTAGGAGCATTAGTGAGTTGTGTCGTGCTTTATACTCCTACTTTCCTCATATCGTGCAGCTCAGCTTTAGACATTCAATTTAATTAAGCTGCACTACAACCTAGAAGAAAGGTACCTGCTTCATTACTTTACTTAGAACTCGGCGCTGTTTATAAATAGAAAGTAAAGGGGTTTTTTAATCGGATTTTCATTAGTGAGTTGTGTCGTGCTTTATACTCCTACTTTCCTCATATCGTGCAGCTCAGCTTTAGACATTCAATTTAATTAAGCTGCACTAGAACCTAGACGAAAGGTACCTGCTTCATTACTTTACTTAGAACTCGGCGCTGTTTATAAATAGAAAGTAAAGGGGTTTTTTAATCGGATTTTCCCCAAAGGACGTAGGTTGAATATTGCCATCGAAGTATTGGCTGGGCTTTTCCTGAATGTTGAGTATTGAAGTAGGTATGTACCTAGTCTTTATTAGTCACTAGCCATATCTCTTGAGTTCATGATCTTCATCTGGTTTGGTGAGCTGTGTCCACATATAGTCGACGACCATGTACCTTCCATTCGGCAACAAGCTACTCGCCTACCTACAATAACCTCACTAGTAAAAGACATCTAAATAATTCTACAGTTAATAGCAAATTTTTCCGTCTTGAACAACTCTTGATGAAGAGGGTAGGAAATTTACACTTTGCAGACCAACCGAAGAAAGATCTATTTGACGCTAAGCTTTCCACTAGGGATCTCCTGACATCTCCTGTCCAGGCGAACAAACAAATGATAAACGCCAAAGTCAAAATGAAAGGTTGATAAATGAGAATCATAAAATCTCGAAAACTTTCACCTAGTTGGAAAATTTATATTAAACTGGAGCAGAATTTATTGTCATGTTAATTATCAAAACTCTGGGTTAGGTCGACATCTTCAAGCCCCGACTCGATAATTCAATACAACGTACATTACCTACGTCCTACATACTTCACTGAATAAAATGGCTCTGGATCAATAGGTTTCAGTTCTACATTTTTTTCAGTATATTCCAAAATTCGTCACCATTTTGGACTTTGAGTGACCGATTTGACTGAAGATTCAAGTTTACTCAAGGGCACACTCACCTATAAATTCATTCTGCCCTAGAATTCTTACCTTGAACTACATTTTCGTTAATATCATCTTATATAAAGAGTAAAGAGTCTCTTATTATCCCAAGCTCGAGTTTCTTATTATCCCAAGCTTGAGCGGGATCTACAGGGAACCATTTCTCTACAAAGACCAAGGGAATTAGGGAATACAGGAACTGCAAACAATGCTTCCGTTACACCATTTGAAACTCTCGTAAAATTCCGATTCTTATTTCCTCCAAGAATGCATCTGTCAAAATCCACCGATAGGGAATTTTGTGCAAACATTTTATGGTACAGAACATGATTATCCTTTTTCCCTTCTACATCCCTGAAGTCCTGGACTATAATACCTGAACAAAATGAACTACGTGATGCTAAACGTTATTCATCCGTGAATAAAAACACCAGTGTTGCAGTAAGATGGTTGGCGTTCATGCTGGAAGTCCTGGCTTCGATTCTCAGACCATTTCCTCGTATGAAGGATCCGTATGCCAACATTATTGAAGTTTAAGTAAAGGATGCAACATGCAATATTGGAATACCTTTAAATTGATCATTCAACATACAATAAACAATTCCTCACAAGACATTTTCTTTGTCGTCAATTTCGACCATAGCTGACGCTACGCGCTTTCTGGTGAGATGCATGCCAAGATCTTTCTCATCTTTCAGAATCTACAAGTTTATTTCTGATAAAAAATCTTTTTCTAATTAATTTAAATAAGGAACGCATGGCAGTGAGAATCCGCCACACATTTTCCTTTCTTAACTTCTTAAGTAAATGTTTGCACACGTGCGTCCCAGTTCCGAAACGTCTAGTGCAAAGCTCTTCAACTCAGCATGTTATAAACCCCTGTTTAACATGGGGGCTAACTCCTTGTTAACATAGATTACATGAAAAATGACACAGTATGCATCGAGCAGGGCCGTATTCAGGATTTTGTCGAGGGAGGGGGGGGGTCCAAACAGTGATATACCGGGGGGTGGATGCTCCAAAAATTTTCGGAGTCTTGCCAACAGTACACAGTACAAGAGAGTAATGAAACTCGTAGCGGGGGGAGGCTCCCATAAATACGTCCCTGGCACCGAGTGACATAGTTTTACATCGAGAATAAACACACCCCCTATCCCTAACCACTATGTTTCTCAGTACACTTAGCCTTTAGTCGCCTTACAGTTTCTTAGGGGGAGTTAGGGGGGGATGTACCTACCCTACTACCCTTACACCTGACTCTCAGCAGAATTATTATGATGTCTAAACTGTAGGGAGAGTGAGGGGAGGGAGAGAAAGAGGGAGGGGGAGAGAGAAAGAGAGAGAGAGGGAAAAGATAATAAATAGTTGTAAAAGGGTCATAAATCTTTGTTTTGTGCTAATGCACTCCATGAGCGTTTGAAAATCACCTACACCTGACTCTAATTCAGCAGAATTATTATGATGTCTAAACTGTAGGGAGAGCGAGGGGAGGGAGAGAAAGAGGGAGGGGGAGAGAGAAAGAGAGAGGGAGGGAAAAGATAATAAATAGTTGTAAAAGGGTCTTTGTTTTGTGCTAATGCACTCCATGAGCGTTTGAAAATCACCTTTGGTTCCGTGTTACATGGATACTCTGTAGGTAAAGGTACAATGGAAAGCTATTGGTATTGGTAATAGAAAGTAAAAAGGTGTAAATTGACCTTCCTTTCTGGTGTTCTCATGTTGATCCAGCACCGAGATTGGTAATAGAAAGTAAAAAGGTGTAAATTGACCTTCCTTTCTGGTGTTCTCGTGTTGACCCAGCACCGAAATGGGAAGTATTGTGTCTCTTCTCGCCCATCTGATGAGGCATACTACGGAATGGACATACTACGACACAAACCACACGAGTCTAATGTAGCAGTTGTTTCATTGCTACGAAATGAAGCTGGTGGTGAAACACTCATCTTTTAAAAAGTCAATGTGTTACTTTCAACGGGCCTCTTTCAACAAGCCATTTTATTCTCAGGATACTAAAAAAGGCCCTTCTCTTGGCATTATTTTATCTGGTGTTAAATATTTCGTGTTGACCCAGCACCGAAATGGGAAGTATTGTGTCTCTTCTCGCCCATCTGATGAGGCATACTACGGAATGGACATACTACGACAGAAACCACACGAGTCTAATGTAGCAGTTGTTTCATTGCTACGAAATGAAGCTAGTGGTGAAACACTCATCTTTTAAAAAGTCAATGTGTTACTTTCAACGGGCCTCTTTCAACAAGCCATTTTGTTCTCAGGATACTAAAAAAGGCCCTTCTCTTGGCATTATTTTATCTGGTGTTATATCATGTTCACGGAATCGCTGAATGGTGAATCTCCATTCCTGAATTCCTTGGGAGTGCTTAAGACGCCCCAAAAAATACTTTCAACGGGCCTCTTTCAACAAGCCATTTTGTTCTCAGGATACTAAAAAAGGCCCTTCTCTTGGCATTATTTTATCTGGTGTTAAATATTATGTTCATGGAATCGCTGAATGGTGAATCTCCATTCCTGAATTCCTTGGGAGTGCTTAAGATGCCCCAAAAAATTTCAGCTGAACACAATGAATGTGAACACACATCTTCCTCGAGAGCTGACGAATAGTTCCAGGAATATTATACATATACACATCTAAGGATGGAATAAATTGAAAACTATTAGAATAGAAATGAAAACAAAACATACATAATTATACAAAATACAGGAAGAAAGGATAGAGAGATAGAGAGAAAACGGTTTTAGCGTTACCTATGTTAAGCTACGCCGAGGAAGGCCAATAAATGGATGGGTGACTTAAACATTATATTGGTACCTAATAAAGGGAGAACGGACTCTAGTCTTGATTTTAAATCATTACATGAAAGTAAAATCAAAAAAATCAAATCAAGAATGATAATAAACTGAATATTAAACAAATTGGGTAGGTACATAGGTACTGATCGAATAAACTACGGGCTAAATAATTCCCGGAGGGACGGACCCAGCTTGTTGAGTCTGGAGACTGGTCATTTACCAATGATCGTACACAATAAGCCCACTCTGACCGAGGTTAAAATATTCTTATTCTCATTTCACCTGTCAGACCATAGTCCTGTCTGATGAGTTTCAGGAATTCCCCGTCCTCTCCCCCTCCCATGGCGTCGGCGTTGAACAGGAACGGCAATTCTCCAGACATTACATAAAAATAAAACTAGTCCCTCCCTTCCCTTCAAACTCCTAATGATACATCCTAGATAACGTAAAAAGGGAAAGGGGGGAAAAAAACACACCATCATATCACATGTACGAGAGAAACTTTTCCGGCAATCCCTCAGGATTTTTTCCCTCCCGAAAACTTCCCACCCTCCTTTCCCTCCTCCTACGTACGAGAGAAACTTTTCCGGCAATCCCTCAGGATTTTTTCCCTCCCGAAAACTTCCCAGCCTCCTGTCCCTCCTCCTACATAATATCCTATTCCTGTTCTATCTCGTACTCTATTCCCGTTATTACAGAGAAAAGTTTAATTTCTGCATACCCCATTAACCAGGGAGAGGGTAGGGACGGAGGGTGAGGTATAATTTATTCCACAGATACGAATACAGAGTGAAGACCGTTCCAGGAATGGCGTTCTGGAAAAAGCGGGTTTGAAAGATGAAAAGCTAACCATTTAAGTATGTGTAAGTAAAGGTTATTTTAGAAAGCTTTAGATTTGGAGGATGCCTATATTTTTTCCCCAATGGACAATGGAACTAAAAAATTGTAGCAAGACAGAGTGAAGACCGTTCCAGGAATGGCGTTCTGGAAAAAGCGGGTTTGAAAGATAAAAAGCTAACCATTTAAGTATGTAAGTAAAGGTTATTTTAGAAAGCTTTAAATTTGGAGGATGCCTTTATTTTTTCCCCAATGGACAATGGAACTAAAAAATTGTATCAAGGTAATATTATCATTTTATTGTGCATACTTAAATTTATTTACAAATATGACAGTACACTTATCAAAGGCGAAATTGGTCAAGCAACCGTTGACGTAGGTTAGGTAAAAAACGTAGATGAACTCTACATAAAAAGAATAAACAACTTCGTTTTAAAAGATCTTTTACTTACTTAAATAATAAAAAGTCAAGTTATTTTTCCTTTCTTCTGAACGTAAGGTGTTTTGAGTTTTAAAGTAATTCAGTCCACATTATCAACAGTACCCTGTATACGTGCGCAGAAATTCGAAGAACCATTACTGGATATAAGTGGGAAGCTCTGAACACAAAATTCAAGTGTTTTAGGTACCCTTTTACTTACTTAAATAATAAAAAGTCAAGTTATTTTTCCTTTCTTCTGAACGTAAGGTGTTTTGAGTTTTAAAGTAATTCAGTCCATATTATCAACAGTACCCTGTATACGTGCGTAGAAATTCGAAGAACCATCACTGGATGTAAGTGGAAGCTCTGAACACAAAATTCAAGTGTTTTAGGTACACGGGAGTAGGTACTCAAAATTACAACGGATTTAAATATTCCCCCGATTTAGCCGTAATTGGACCCCACGTTCCTTCTATTAACGGTATGAAGAAAGAACACCTGTTCAGTCCTTCAATGTAGGCATTTAAGGAAAGGAATTTTAATTGTGTCAAACCTAAATGCTTATCACAAATCTCGTTCGCCACTAAATGCAATACGCTCAATTTTGTGACCTGACTTGGACTTGAACCACCAACCTCCAGATTCAACGTCCACCGTGCTAACCACTATTGAGGTTGGTCGCGATTTCTGAAATATTTTTACTACCAAGCCAGACTCGGTAATTATTCAGAAGCCACAACAATGAAAAAGAAAGCTCCTTTTAGTGTTTGACCTAACCCTATGACACTGATCACTGCTCATTCGTGACAGCTCCTTTTTGTAGCAATTTTCCATTGACGTGACTTCTTCATCCTTATAATAAGATCTTATACCTCGGAGAAAAGGTTGGCCTCCATTGTCTTTTTATACGGATGGTTATTTACCCGGAATGACATAATATTATGGACATTACGAGAAGTACAAGTCAGTCCACCATAACCTTGGTTTTAGCAGATGATAGGATGGCGCGTCCCTAACTTGTTGGTAATTCATACATCCACAGGTAAACCAATCCAAAAAGGGGCCCGTGTTCATGCATTAAACCCCCTCGGGCAAAATTTTCCTTCTACCTTGAGGACATTCATACATCCACAGGTAAACCAATCCAAAAAGGGGCCCGTGTTCATGCATTAAACCCCCTCGGGCAAAATTTTCCTTCTACCTTGAAAGATACAAAATTTCCCGCGAAAACTTTTCAAAACTAATACTTGTCTTAGCTCTAAGAGGGAGAAAGGTGCTAGTTTTTCAGGAGGGAGGACTGAACATTAAAGCAAATACATTAATGAACATCTTAAGAGAAGGAAGAAGCAGGCAAATAAGAATAGTGGAAACGAAGAAGGAGAAGAGACAAAGAGTTCGCCATAAAGAAAGGAAAAGGAGTGGAAAGATGTACCAGAGGCAATTTATCCAAACGAGCGGTTTCCAACTCAGATCCGGTTGGTGCAAATTACTTCAGCACCCCATGATGTCCACCACCTATTCAACTGACCAGAACTTCCACAACCATCCTGGACCCAACAGCCTGGTGGACTGTGGACCAATCCCGTAGAGGTGGCGCTGGTCCCCGTATGAAGGATCCGTATGCCAACATTATTGAAGTTTAAGTAAAGGATGCAACATGCAATATTGGAATACCTTTAAATTGATCATTCAACATACAATAAACAATTCCTCACAAGATATTGAGGATAAAATTCCATACCTCGGCTGGGATTGAACCCACGCCCTCCTGTTTACCAGGCGAGCGCCTTGACCACTACACCATGAGTTTAAACAAAAAACGAAATGCTCTTTCAGGTGACATACATTTCCCATGGAATAATATCAAGTTATCAAGTCTTTAGTAGTTTATGTTTATATGTAGAATTAGTACCTAGATCTTTTATCAAGTCTGCAGAAGAACCACAAAGAGTTGGCACTATTGGCAGTCGTTGGAGTTATTATGTACTTTCATCTAAGAATTCTAGGATAGGTTAATCCATGTGCACTTTTAGAAGAGTAAAATTGCTGGGTGCCAATTTCCTGATGACTGTGGCTCATTGAGATATTCTATGATTCACAACAACTCTAAACTCAATCGTTGCCAGGCTAGTTAGCGCGGAGGGTAGCACCCCTGCCTTGGAAGCGCTAGGTAGCGCGTAGCGGGTTAAATCTCCGCCCGGGGCGCACTTTATCCTAAACAGATAAGGTTCATTCTGATATTGCCTCTCCTTGCCTGTCCGTCTTCTATTTTCCGTTTCGGGACGATAAAAACTCAGTAGTTACAGTCCCTCTATGAAACCTAAAAAAATAATAAAAAAAAAATGCCTCTCCTTGCCTGTCCGTCTTCTATTTTCCGTTTCGGGACGATAAAAACTCAGTAGTTACAGTCCCTCTATGAAACCTAAAAAAAAAACCGTAACTATTCTTTCATGTTATTCTTCTCGGTTTGCTAAAATAAGATTGCTGCTTCTGAATGAATCAACAAAAATTCCAGCCATGTTCCAACCTCCCCACCATGCCATGCCAACAAGTTTCTTTACATAAACACTCCACCGAACGCTCTAGTAGCATCAATTAAGTTGTTTGTTCCAACCTCCCCACCATGCCATGCCAACAAGTTTCTTTACATAAACACTCCACCGAACGCTCTAGTAGCATCAATTAAGTTGTTACCCCCGCATTTTCATACGCTCCGTTGGCTCCTTACGCTTAAATTGCCTACTCGTTTTTTTAAGCAGTCAAAAAAAGTGAAAAATTATTCTCATAAAGTTGGAAAAAAAAGAGGGCTTACAAGAGAGTCAGAGAGATGGTGGGGAGAGATACTGAGTGAGGAATGGGTATAAACAAAATCTTCAACAGTCTGCGTATATTTTTTCCACCTTTCTTAATAGCTGTAGATCTATAATAATAGTACTAATAATAATGTAAGTGCTGAGACCTTTTAGTCCTAGAAATATCTCCAGAGGATCATTTTCTATCTCAAGAAATGAAGAAATGCATCCTACTTAGAAGATGGGCCCTAATGGCAAGAAATTCATCAAACATGAAAGTACCTTAGGCCATTATGGGCCCAACTTTCAAGTAACACCCTTGGCACTTCAGCTTGTTGGATGGGACCGTGTAAGATCAAACATGAAAGTACCTTAGGCCATTATGGGCCCAACTTTCAAGTGACACCCTTGGCACTTCAGCTTGTTGGATGTGACCGTGTAAGATACCGATATGATGGTAAACCGATAAGACAAACAAGGAACTTGATCTAAAGAACTTTATTGGCAAAAAAGTCGTAAAAATCAAGGAAATTCTTGGTATCCTAATAAGGCGATTCACCGTTGACTCTGATCCAAGGTTCTTCTCAGGAGCTGATATTGTAGATAAGATCAAAGCTTGACTACACAATCCTTGAGGAGATATATGTATGTAGGTACGAGCATAAAAGAATTCTAGGAACTTAATCATGATAATAATAATAATTAAAATGAAAAGCTCACCCCTAAAGGAAATTTAGCTAAAAGGATAAACGAAAACTTCTTAGAAATATGAAAATGCTGTTAAGGAGGATTTTTTCAGTGCAGCTTCGTTCTTGCGTTTCGGCCCGACTAACCGACTATAGATTCCATCTGCCTCCTTCTAGTCCTCCATTTTCCCTCCTCCATTCTTTTATCTATTCTCCACTACAAAAAATTGTCGCTCTGTGAAACTATATTTTCTTTTCCTCTTTCCCATTTACATCCCCCGACGGCTAGAAATATCTCCAGAGGATCATTTTCTATCTCAAGAAATGAAGAAATGCATCCTACTTAGAAGATGGGCCCTAATGGCAAGAAATTAATCAAACATGAAAGTACCTTAGGCCATTATGGGCCCAAGTTTCAAGTGACACCCTTGGCACTTCAGCTTGTTTGATGTGACCGTGTAAGATACCGATATGATGGTAAACATATAAGACAAACAAGGAACTTGGATCTAAAGAACTTTATTGGCAAAAAAGTCGTAAAAATCAAAGAAATTCTTGGTATCCTAATAAGGCGATTCACCGTTGACTCTCATCCAAGGTTCTTCTCAGGAGCTGATATCAAAGCTTGACTACACAATCCTTGAGGATATATATGTAGGTACGAGCATAAAACAATTCTAGGAACTTAATAATGATAATAATAATAATAATTAAAATGAAAAGCTCACCCCTAAAGGAAATTTAGCTAAAAGGATAAAAGAAAACTTCTTAGAAATATGGGAATGCTGTTAAGGAAGATTTTTTCAATGCAGCTTCGTTCTTGCATTTCGACCCGACTATAGATTCCATCTGCCTCCTTCTAGTCCTTCTCCATTTTCCCTCCTCCATTCTTTTATCTATTTTCCACTACAAAAAATTGTCGCTCTGTGAAACTATATTTTCTTTTCCTCTTTCCCATTTACACCCCCGACGTTCCCTTTCTCACCTTCGGGACTCGGGCTTTGTTTTTATTATTTTGTCCCGAACAGAGAGCAGTAAACCACCCCCGACGTTCCCTTTCTCACCTTCGGGACTCGGGCTTTGTTTTTATTATTTTGTCCCGAACAGAGAGCAGTAAACCAAGCAGCCTTTGTGGAGTCAAAGGGAGATAAATGAGAGCAATTTACTATCAAGCATCAGGCTCGCTAATGTAATGAAATATTCTCCACTAGGAAAGGAGAGGGAAAAAAAGCATAGTCAAAGGGAGATAAATGAGAGCAATTTACTATCAAGCATCAGGCTCGCTAATGTAATGAAATATTCTTCACTAGGAAAGGAGAGGGGAAAAAAGCAAAGTCAAAGGGAGATAAATGAGAGCAATTTACTATCAAGCATCAGGCTCGCTAATGTAATGAAATATTCTTCACTAGGAAAGGAGAGGGAAAAAAAGCAAAGCGCTCCCTTTGTGACTCTTACTTGCCTATTTGATTTTTTTTTTTCTTCATTTAAATTTGAAAAAAAAACTTAAATTTTTCATTCAAATTACTTTAAAAGCTCTCGCTCTTTTTTTTCGCTCCTCGTTCCCTTGTCAGACCGTTCAAGTTCCGAGGAAAATAATAATTCATAATCTATTATTAACACGGCGGAAAAGTGTTTTTCATCCTTATAATAAGATCTTATACCTCGGAGAAAAGGTTGGCCTCCATTGTCTTATTATACGGATGGTTATTTACCCGGAATGACCATCCTTATAATAAGATCTTATACCTCGGAGAAAAGGTTGGCCTCCATTGTCTTTTTATACGGATGGTTATTTACCCGGAATGACATATTATGGACATTGCGAGAAGTACAAGTCAGTTCACCATAACATTGGTTTTAGCAGATGATGGGATGGCGCGTCCCTAACTTGTTGGTAATTCATACATCCACAGGTAAACCAATCCAAAAAGGGGCCCGTGTTCATGCATTAAACCCCCTCGGACAAAATTTTCCTTCTACCTTGAG
Organism: Diaphorina citri; assembly: GCF_000475195.1. Classification (NCBI taxonomy): domain Eukaryota; kingdom Metazoa; phylum Arthropoda; class Insecta; order Hemiptera; family Psyllidae; genus Diaphorina; species Diaphorina citri. The sequence goes on along the minus strand of NW_007378283.1, from coordinate 34,213 downwards.
GATACAAGTCAGTCCACCATAACCTTGGTTTTAGCAGATGATAGGATGGCGCGTCCCTAACTTGTTGGTAATTCATACATCCACAGGTAAAACAATCCAAAAAGGCGCCCGTGTTTATGCATTAAACCCCCTCGGGCAAAATTTTCCTTCTACCTTGAGGACCTTGAAAGATACAAAATTTCCCGCGAAAACTTTTCAAAACTAATACTTGTCTTAGCTCTAAAGAGGGAGAAAGGTGCTAGTTTCTCAGGAGGGAGGACTGAACATTAAAGCAAATACATTAATGAACATCTTAAGAGGAGGAAGAAGCAGACAAATGAGAATAGAGGAAACGAAGAAGGAGAAGAGACAAAGAGTTCGCCATAAAGAAAGGAAAAGAAGGAGTGGAAAATGTACCAGAGGAGGAGGAGGTGGAGGTGGAGGAGGAGGTGGAGGTGGTGGAGGTGGAGGAGGAGGAAGAGGAAAAGAAGAAAAATCACCTTTGGTTCCGTGTTACATGGATGCTCTGTAGGTAAAGGTACAATGGAAAGCTATTGGTATTGGTAATAGAAAGAAAATTTCCAGCGAAAACTTTTCAAAACTAATACTTGTCTTAGCTCTAAGAGGGAGAAAGGTGCTAGTTTCTCAGGAGGGAGGACTGAACATTAAAGCAAATACATTAATGAACATCTTGAAGAAGCAGGCAAATGAGAATAGAGGAAACGAAGAAGGAGAAGAGACAAAGAGTTCGCCATAAAGAAAGGAAAAGAAGGAGTGGAAAGATGTACCAGAGGAGGAGGAGGAGGTGGTGGAGGAAGAGGAAAAGAAGAAGACAAGAAATAACGCGAAGACGGAGAAAGTAGACGTTATTTCGAAAGTTTCGAGCGGAATAATTTCAAGTCTGAGGTTCTCTCGTAGACAGGCGAAATTCCTTTGCAAAGAATTTCTCTCGAGAATCCGATGTAAATTAGCTTTAGTGAGAAGCATGACCGCTTCAGAGAAGATTCAACTATCGCTATTATCCGAAAGTTTAACAGGCGAAGCTTTTAATGCACGGAGAAGAGTAGGGAATGAGCTTTTTTAGATATTTCCTACTTACTAGTCATTCGTAGAAACTTAACCCATCCTTAAGGGCTTGGAGACTGGTCATTCAAACAATGCTTCCGTTACACCATTTGAAACTCTCGTAAAATTCCGATTCTTATTTCCTCCAAGAATGCATCTGTCAAAATCCACCGATAGGGAATTTTGTGCAAACATTTTATGGTACAGAACATGATTATTCTGAGGTTCTCTCGTAGACAGGCGAAATTCCTTTGCAAAGAATTTCTCTCGAGAATCCGATGTAAATTAGCTTTAGTGAGAAGCATGGCCGCTTCAGAGAAGATTCAACTATCGCTATTATCCGAAAGTTTAACAGGCGAAGCTTTTAGTTCACGGAGAAGAGGAGGGAATGAGCTTTTTTACACATTTCCTACTTACTGATCATTCGTAGAAACTTAACCCATCCTAAAGGGCTGTTTGGCAGAGAAGATTCAACTATCGCTATTATCCGAAAGTTTAACAGGCGAAGCTTTTAGTTCACGGAGAAGAGTAGGGAATGAGCTTTTTTACACATTTTCTACTGGTCATTCGTAGAAACTTAACCCATCCTTAAGGGCTGTTTGGCCCTACACCTAAGCCTCTGATGGAGACTGGTCATTTACCAATGATCGTACACAATAAGCCCACTCTGACCGAGGTTAAAATATTATTATTCTCATTTCACCTGTCAGACCATAGTCCTGTCTGAAGAGTTTCAGGAATTCCCCGTCCTCTCCCCCTCCCATGGCGTCGGCGTTGAACAGGAACGGCAATTCTCCAGACATTACATAAAACTAGTCCCTCCCTTCCCTTCAAACTCCTAATGATACATCCTAGATAACGTAAAAAGGGAAAAAATGAGTGTTTTTTTCTTTTTAATTTTTCGGAAAACACTTGATTTTTCAAGTTTCTAGAATTTTTCGTGGAGATAGATAATTGAAATTGGATATTATTTTTCAAAACTTAATAAGCTCAAAATGCACGTAAAAATGAAAAAAAGAAGAAGATTAGTAATTGAAGAATCAATAAGTATCCTTTTAGTATAAAATAAAGTAGCAGTATATTTTTCTTGTGTAAATAATGTAAATATCATGTAAGTAGGGTAGTTATAAAGTTACATTAGAGAGACTTAAAATAATACCAAGCGACGTACATTATACAGATTAAAATTATGATTCCTTTGACGCCCAATCTAACTGAGATCTTGAATCTACAAGTCATCAAGTCAATGAACTATTAAAAATGTTGAAATATAACTGAATTGGTCAAATAGTACGAGTACAATAACTAAATCAAAGCGATAAAGTGTGGTGAGAGAAAAGACTGAATTTGAAACCTATGGAAGACAAATGGGGCTCTACTAGTTTTGGACAACGAGAAAATATGGACAAAAGTTTTTAAGTAAATCGACCACGACTACATTTAATACTTTATTATATGTAGACTGTCATCAAGTCAATGAACTATTAAAAATGTTGAAATATAACTGAATTGGTCAAATAGTACGAGTACAATAACTAAATCAAAGCTATAAAGTGTGGTGGGAGAAAAGACTGGATTTGAAAACTATGGAAGACAAATGGGGCTCTACTAGTACTGGAGAACGAGAAAATACGGACAAAAGTTTTTAAGTAAATCGACCACGACTACATTTAATACTTTATTATATGTAGACTGTCAATTGGGGAAAACTGAAATTAAGTGATCTCAGATTCAAGATTTGGGAGCCAAAGAAATCGGTTTAAAAAAGTTCAAAGTAAAATAAAATGAAAAACATGGAAAAATCACAGCTCAGAACTAATTCAAATAGATTAAACTGAAGAGAAAATCTCAACCGTAGAGAAATTCAGGGGTACATAATTCAATTACATATTTCGGCACAAACACAAAGAAGGGAAGATGGGAGAAGTTACAATTAAAAGCAAAATATATGATTCGAACTGAAAATTCGAACTGTTTAACTCTTGGGTTAAGCAATCTTATTGGCAGAAATTTTTGAAATCAACCAATCAGATTGATCCAAAACTTTGAAAATTAACTTTGAGACCCAAAGAGAAAATCTCACTCTGGCCACGAAGACCATGGTCACTGTTCATAGCTATTTTCATCCCAAAGTTACAAACTGTAACAATTCAGAACAGAACTCTCAGCGTTCATCAAATAGAACTTGTTCTAAATGTGAGATAATCTGGGCGACAGAGGGAGTTCCATTCAAAATGTACCTACCTAATTTCAAAGTGAAGAATTGTAACTCAATTTGATTTTTTTTTTTTTTTTCCAAGATGAGTGTTTCATCGCAGTTTTTATTTCGTAGCAATGAAACAACTGCTACCAGGGCCGTATCTAGGGCGTGGGCCGAGGGGGCCCGGGCTCCCCCTCGAGCTTCATTTTTCTCCTTTATTGTACGGGAAGGTCCGAAAATTTGAAATCCGGGGGGCCCGGCCACCCCCCGTCGACTTGGACACCCCCCCCCCTGGATTCGGCCCTGACTGCTACATTAGACTCGTGTGGTCTGTGTCGTAGATTTTCGTACTTTGTGGAAATAAAGCTCTTATCGATGTGGAGCTTTACAAAGTTACCCCATCTTCAATGATGCAAATTTGCACACTGATATCAATTTCATACTTGAGGATGCTGGACGGACTTGCTGGTTAGCTCGGTTAGTAAGTTTTAATATATTTCGACACGCGTGAGATTCGAACCAAGGAGGCAGTGAACTAAGGGCGTCACTACACGTACTAGACGTACGAGGGTGATATGAGTTGCTGTCAGTGCCACTTGGACTTCTGAGCGTAGATGTCCGCCCTCAAATTCTGCGAGAAACAAATCCCCAGGATCTGTGGGAAAAAATAAAAATAATGCAATTTGCAATTTCTTTTTCTTTGTGTTATTATATCACAACTTTGGTGCTCACTGCAGCATTGTAGGATTTTTTCCAATATCTCAATAATCCTAACTTGTGTTATTATGTCACAACTTTGGTGCTCACTGCAGCATGTTTACCTACCATGCTGGCACCGGTCGCTATGCGCATTTATATGTCATAGCTACTCATTTTCCTCACGAGGCTGAGATGGCCCCGCAACATCCAGTCACGGAATCCATCATTTGCATGATACAAATTTCATGACCCCGCCGGGAATCGAACCCGGGTCTCCCGCGTGCAAGGCGAGCGCAGTGATCACTACGCCATGGGAGCTGATAAAAAAAAAAAAAATAATAAAAAAATAAATAATGAGTCAAATAAAATACAGAAATAGCAAGAGTAGATTGGTGGACGATCCCTTAAATTAAGATTGAGGTACCAGCCTAGTTAGCTTGGTTGGTAGCGCGTCTGTCTTGTAAGCGCCAAGCCGCGGGTTTCATTCCCGTCCGAGGCGGATTTTATCCTGAACGGATAATGTTCGTTCTCGGAACGGCTGGCTTAATATTATTAATTTAGGAATTGTCTTCAGGCTCCTCACTAGCCATGATTGCCTCACTCAACACCTGCAAGGATTGGATTGAGGGACTCTTCAAACTGCCCTCTCTGTTCTGGCAACACTCAATAGAACAGTTGCGTTTACTTGGGTGATGTTTCAAAGTCATAGAGCAGGAAAAATGAAGACCAACGGAATTTTTCTTTTTCTTCGACTTCTAGGTCCTGAGATAAATCGATTTAAAAATACCGGTAAATTGCGAACTTTGACGTCAGGGCATACGCTCTCGTAGGTGATGACATCACATCAAATGTCTCAAGCAAAGCTCCCTCGCAGACAAGACATTAATCTGTTTGAGCCCATGTATTTCTGCGCAATTCAGGTTTGTGCACATATGTTTCTGCACATCACCTGAAGTCTGACGTCAGAGTTCAGGACTCTGACGGAAAATAAAAATTGAATTTTCGACCTTTTACAGTTATTATTTCGGAGTTTTGACCTCAGATTTGGATTTTTCACAACTTTTTACATAGAAATCGACCATTTATTAATAATTTTTACCCATTTGCAACTGCTCCATTGAACACCTTAACAGCTGCCCCATCCTGGATGCCAGCTCCAACATTGTATAAAATTATTGGGATGCAAGAAGGAGAATGACCTAATGGTGAAGTACCTTGACATTTGACAACAACAATATCAAATTGAAACAAATTTCAAGCCTTCAACATAACCATCCTTGAACAAGGTTAAAATCAGAGAAAATACCGATATGCAGCCCTGCTCATAGATCATTCTACTCACGTCAAAATTCTACGCGGAAAACAAAACATGGAATGAGAAAAATTGACGGTGCCGGGACACGAACCAGAGACCACTAGTCCACTCACCTTGTATTGTCATGCACCATCACCACAATTGTTACTAGAGTCGATGAGAAGAGGAAAAGAGAGGAAAACTACAAAGAAATTTTACGCCGATATGCAGCCCTGCTCATAGATCATTCTACTCACGTCAAAATTCTACGCGGAAAACAAAACATGGAATGAGAAAAATTGACGGTGGCGGGACACGAACCAGAGACCACTAGTCCACTCACCTTGTATTGTCATGCACCATCACCACTAGAGTCGATGAGAAGAGGAGAAGGAGAGGAAACTAAAAAGAAATTTTACGAAAAAAAAAAGTGTCATCACCCTAAATGCCTAAAAAGCCAATAAAGTGTCAAGCAACATGCAAGGAAATCATTACAAATTTTAGTGAACATATGTACAAAGTTTATAGAATAAAATGCACAAACAACTCAACCACAAACTACAAAGAAATTGCGAAAAAGTCAATAAGAACACACAATGTAAGAAGTCCACACTAAGGTAAAAGATAAGGTTTGTTTGTAGTGTCATGATAGGAAATATGATAACTGTCATGACAGAATATATGATACTAGATCGAGAGGTTTTGAAATTAGAAAAAAAATAGTGAAAATTAGAGGAAAAAAAACTATCAAACAAACAAACAATCTAAGGTAAGTAAAATTTAGATATTACACAATACACACTTATTAAGAAAGGGGGTTGCACTGTTAAGGTAAAGTGTTGCAGTGGTATGGTATAAGAGAAAAAAGAGGTTACTCTGTTATACCTGACTTATACACAAGACCATTTGAACACACAACACAATGATACTAGATCGAGAGGTTTTGAAATTAGAAAAAAAAGGGAAAATTAGAGGAGAAAAAACTAACAAACAAACAAACAATCTAGTAAAATTTAGATATTACACAATACACACTTATTAAGAAAGGGGGTTGCACTGTTAAGGTAAAGTGTTGCAGTGTTATGGTAGGTACAAGAAAAAAAAAAGAGGTTACTCTGTTATACCTGACTTATACACAAGACCATTTGAACACACAACACCCCCAAGAGGTTAGCCTCCACCCATTCTTCTCCCGCTTTGAGACAACCTCGCTCAAATATGAGCGCCTCCTCCAGAATGAGATTCCAGCCGTCCGAAAACTGAACAAGAACCATAAGATAAAGATGAACAAGAGGCGTCAAGTTAAACCGAACATGCTTTGGCCATAGGTTAAAAGTTAAAATTAATGGAATCAAGAAAATAAAACAGAGACCAAATACCAATTGAAAAAAAAACGCCACCAGAAATTTAAGTACCTAGGTATTTGAGTCACATGCCCAGAGCCAAGACCTCATCAGAAGACGAGTGAAAAAGGTTTGATACAATGCAAATCAAAGGTAGGTATTTAGTAATTAAATCTTCAACTTCAAACAATTTATTGTTTGAAGTTGAAGATCTTAAAATGGCTTCCCTCTGACTCAAGGAGCTGGGTGCAAAAAGGGCAATAAATGAAAATCATCAAACATATTTAACTTTAAAGTTTTCAATTTCTCATCAAAATCCTTGAAAAGTATGTTTACAAAAAACGGCTGTAACTCATCGAAAAAAAAGTTATCACTGCAGTTCAAACGCTGGAAGATAGAGCGCACCACGTTCTATTCAAAAATCGTTTTATGCAAAAAGGGCAAAAAATCCTATTTCCCTTTTTGCATCCAGCTCCTCAATTTATTCTTTTGTTACTGCTAGGATTCGAACCACAGTCCTCTTGGTTATGAGTGAAAAAATTCTCAACTTCAATTTTCTTCTTCTTCTTTTCCCGTGTTCAGACGGGGTCGGCATTTTTCGTCAGCCTCTCAATCATCCCTAGGTAGGGTGATTGCGTTGGGCTGACATTTGATTTTAGCGGTGGATGTCCTTCGCACTCAACCTTTGCTATTTTGTTAGCAAGGCAAATTTCAGGCAGTTTTCCTCCCTGTTTCGAAGTCCCCAGCCAGATTCTTCTTCTTTTCCCGTGTTCAGACGGGGTCGGCATTTTTCGTCAGCCTCTCAATCATCCCTAGGTAGGGTGATTGCGTTGGGCTGACTTTAGCGGTGGATGTCCTTTGCACTCATCCTTTGCTATTTTGTTAGCAAGGCAAAGTTCAGGCAGTTATCCTCCCTGTTTTGAAGTCCCCCAGCCAGACTGAGCTGGTCTACTCCCTGTTTCAAGTTTAAAGTCAACTTCAATTACTTATATTAATATGAGCTAGAGCTTAGAATACAATAAAATAAATGGACAACTTACATAGCCTGGTTTCCTCACGTCATAGCCACATTGCTTGTTCTTGATCACTTCCTGAAAAACAATAAAACAAATCAATATTTTGATATAAAATGGAGAAAGTACCTACGTAAAAACTCGAAGTACCTACGTAAAGAAGAAGAAGAAGAAGAAGGAGGAGGAAAAAAAAACCCATATTACAAAAACAGATTAATAGGTTCGTTCTCGGAACAACTGGCTTTCTTCTATCCTGTCCTCTCTCTTCGAAATCGGAACCATAAGTAATGCCTCCGTTGTACTTTAAAAAAAGTTTTTGATAGATAGAGAACTGTGACTGCCAAGGCCTTATCGTAGGTACCGAAATTGAAGAGAGAAGGAAGATAGGATAGGAGAAAGCCAGTCGTTCCAAGAACAAACATTATCCATTCAGGATAAAAACCGCCCCGGGCAGTGGAACCCGCGGCCTAGCGCTTACAAGGCAGACGCGTTACCAACAAGCTAACTAGGCTGGCTAAAGTTTACTTTACCCAAGGCCTTATCGTAGGTACCGAAATTGAAGAGAGAAGGAAGATAGGATAGGAGAAAGCCAGTCGTTCCAAGAACAAACATTATCCATTCAGGATAAAAACCGCCCCGGGCAGTGGAACCCGCGGCCTAGCGCTTACAAGGCAGACGCGTTACCAACAAGCTAACTAGGCTGGCTAAAGTTTACTTTAAGAAACCTCTAGAAAAGAGTGGGTAAGTAAGGCTAAGGATTATGAACTTACAGAAGGTTTTCTCCTGCAGCAGGAAAATGGAACCCCACAAGCTTCCCTACTGCCCACATCCTTGGAAGAACAATTGAAATAGTTGTTCTTGTCCCAATCTTTAGGTCCCTCGATACCACAGCATTGTAGCTGAAACAAGAAATTGGTTGTTAGTTCTAGCACTTCATCTTCTTTCTAGCCTTTTCCTATTTATGTACCTAAATAGGGTTGGCGGGCGTTTCTTGTTAGTCTCTTCCAGGCAGCCCTAACGTGTTGTTAGTTCTAGCACTAGTGGTACCAAAATAATGTTTGCAATCCGTTTCTAGATCTCTACTAACTACTAGGACAAAGAAAGTTAAAAAAATATATGCCTTGTTTATCCTTCTCGAATAGGACTAAAAAGTTCCTTTGCCCTAGCAGTCTGAATATTTTATCATGTATTTTATGGGCTCAAGAATACAGGCTACAGGTTGTACTTAAATGTTTACAGCAAGAGCCCTGTTTAATTATAAAGCTGCTCAGCTCATATCAATAAATAATTATTGGCCTCTGCCCTTGGATTTCAATCAGATCCTCAATGAGTGAGAGACTGGTTTAAAAAAGAGCTTACCCAATCTTCCTGAATCCAGTCCACAAGGTTTTGCTGATCGGGATCTTCCCTGTAGTGAGTGATGAATGTTTGGAACCCTTCAGCTGCTTGAAGTTTGATCTGGAGAATAGAAACGAGATAGAGTTAAGCTTAAAACTGAATAGGTACCTAAATAAATAAAAACAAATGATTAAGCAAAATTGAAATTCATGTCAAGAGGTTTTTTAGTGGACCTGGATGTCCTAGTTTATGGTATGGACATTTAATAATGTCCATTATTTCTGTGGAAAGAAAGCTAAATAAATTGTAAGTAGCATTTTTCAAATCTTTTAGGAGAGTATTTTACTATCATCAAATAAAGCAGGGATTCATTCATAACCAACTAAAAATTCTACTTTTTAGTGGACCTGGATGTCCTAGTTTATGGTATGGACATTTAATAATGTCCATTATTTCTGTGGAAAGAAAGCTAAATAAATTGTAGCATTTTTCAAATCTTTTAGGAGAGTATTTTACTATCATCAAATAAAGCAGGGATTCATTCATAAACAACTAAAAATTCTACACTTGATGGCAACTTTCAACGGAAGGGGGACCTCGAACAATACCTACCCTGGATGACACAGACTTTAAATTCCTGAACATTATTCAGAATGGAATGACACCAGTGGAAAACCCATTTGATTCCAATGCAATCACAGGTAAGTAATTTATTTTTTCTTTGTAGTACTAATCGGTGTCTGGCTGAGGGACGTTTAACAGGGAGTAGACCAGCTTGGTCTGGCTGGGGCACTTTAAACAGGGAGTATACCAGCCTGAATTTCTGTTGGTAAAGAAATAGTAAAGGTTGAGTACGAAAGGCATCCACTCGTAAAATTTGTAGCCAAAACCAAATGTCAGCCCAAAGCAATCACTCTAGTTAGGGCTGATTGAGAGGCTGACAAAAAATGCCAACCCCATCTGGACATGGAAAAAGCCAAGGAAAAAAAGAGAAGGAGAAGAAGAAGAGTAGATTACTAATCTCACTTGACAATCTCATTTTGATTATTACAAGATATCCTTTTGTTATTGAGCCTCAGCTTTGAGCCTCCTCCTGTACAAAAAAAAAAAAAAAAAAAAAAAAAAAAAAAAAAAACAAACACCCAAGGACAACACGTCTACAAAAGAAGCAATATTTAAGACTTCTACAAAATTGCAAACTCTAGTTTACTTACCTTGAGGAAGCACGAGATCAGACAGTAGGTGGCAATGGACACCGCATTTCTTTCCATCCATTCTTCCGCGGCCGATATGCAGCCCTGCTCATAGATCATTCTACTCACGTCAAAATTCTACGCGGAAAACAAAACATGGAATGAGAAAAATTGACGGTGCCGGGACACGAACCAGAGACCACTAGTCCACTCACCTTGTATTGTCATGCACCATCACCACAATTGTTACTAGAGTCGATGAGAAGAGGAAAAGAGAGGAAAACTACAAAGAAATTTTACGAAAAAAAAGTGTCATCACCCTAAATGCCTAAAAAGCCAATAAAGTGTCAAGCAACATGCAAGGAAATCATTACAAATTTTAGTGAACATATGTACAAAGTTTATAGAATAAAATGCACAAACAACTCAACCACAAACTACAAAGAAATTGCGAAAAAGTCAATAAGAACACACAATGTAAGAAGTCCACACTAAGGTAAAAGATAAGGTTTGTTTGTAGTGTCATGATAGGAAATATGATAACTGTCATGACAGAATATATGATACTAGATCGAGAGGTTTTGAAATTAGAAAAAAAATAGTGAAAATTAGAGGAAAAAAAACTATCAAACAAACAAACAATCTAAGGTAAGTAAAATTTAGATATTACACAATACACACTTATTAAGAAAGGGGGTTGCACTGTTAAGGTAAAGTGTTGCAGTGGTATGGTATAAGAGAAAAAAGAGGTTACTCTGTTATACCTGACTTATACACAAGACCATTTGAACACACAACACACCCAAGAGGTTAGCCTCCACCCATTCTTCTCCCGCTTTGAGACAACCTCGCTCAAATATGAGCGCCTCCTCCAGAATGAGATTCCAGCCGTCCGAAAACTGAACAAGAACCATAAGATAAAGATGAACAAGAGGCGTCAAGTTAAACCGAACATGCTTTGGCCATAGGTTAAAATTAATGGAATCAAGAAAATAAAACAGAGACCAAATACCAATTGAAAAAAAACGCCACCAGAAATTTAAGTACCTAGGTATTTGAGTCACATGCCCAGAGCCAAGACCTCATCAGAAAACGGGTGAAAAAGGTTTGATACAATGCAAAACAAAGGTAGGTTCTTTTAATAAAGTAATAGCCAGTTGATTCTTACCCAAAATATGACATTGAATGCAAAGATGATGTACTTTAAGCAACAACTGATTTCCGTGGATGTTCTTCTTGTGTATTTCTCAACGGTAGGCATTTTGGAGGATTCAGGCACACCTACAGGTTCAGAGATCCATTGAACCCTTAATCATGATATTCCATTTAATGTTGTTGCTGTTGCTATTGTAGATGAAGGTGTAATGACTTCAACATTAGATGGAAGATTTGCTAGCAGCACAGCAGGATGTTGAATTCAGAAAATGGTCTATTGGTCATTGTAATCAACTGAAATAACGTGAATGACCTAGGATCTTGTATCTTGACATAATATGAAAAACATTCACAAGATTTCAAATTTAATCCAGTAAATTATACTAATTATAAAATTATAGTACAGGTAGGTAGATAATTTATTTAAATACCTATTATAAAAAATAAAATACCTACCCAGAAAACACAAAAAATACAAGAACTCAGGATTTTTTATTTTTTTTATTTTTTTTTTTTTAGAGGTAAACAAAAAACAAAAGATAATTTTAGTTTAATTTTTTACCACTGAGAGCAGCACTTGTCGAGCTAGCTAGCTTTCTGCATATGCCGGAAGGGGGACCTCGAACAATACCTACCCTGGATGACACAGACTTTAAATTCCTGAACATTATTCAGAATGGAATGACACCAGTGGAGAACCCATTTGATTCCAATGCAATCGCAGGTAAGTAATTTATTTTTTCTTTGTAGTACTAATCGGTGTCTGGCTGAGGGACGTTTAACAGGGAGTAGACCAGCTTGGTCTGGCTGGGGCACTTTAAACAGGGAGTATACCAGCCTGAATTTCTGTTGGTAAAGAAATAGTAAAGGTTGAGTACGAAAGGCATCCACTCGTAAAATTTGTAGCCAAAACCAAATGTCAGCCCAAAGCAATCACTCTAGTTAGGGCTGATTGAGAGGCTGACAAAAAATGCCAACCCCATCTGGACATGGAAAAAGCCAAGGAAAAAAAGAGAAGGAGAAGAAGAAGAGTAGATTACTAATCTCACTTGACAATCTCATTTGATTATTATTAATGGCGAGGGTTTCAGTTTCTATTTGGCAATGATATATATCCTTTTCCTCACATTCTCAGCCTGAGTTTGTTCGGGAAAAGTCAGTGAATGCTCTTTTTCAGCCTTCGGATGGTCATCCCTTCGGATACCAACCATGCGCAACGTTGTTTATCTTCAGTGATCCATTGGGAACGCATGCATTCAACGTGCCATTGCCATTGGCTAAATACTTACCTGTAATGTAACAAGGAAGGCAACTTTACAACTATTAAAAACGTAGGTAAAGGTGTGTCCACACAGTCGACCGGTCATCGCGTCGCTCGAGATCGTCGACTGAACCGTCCACACTGCCTCGATACCATAGATGCTCCTCGTCGATCGACGGCCGGTCGACTATGTTTGGACACACCTTAATATAGGAATAGGAACTTATGTGAAGGAGAAAGCTAGCTGTTTCAAGAACGAACACTAATTGTTTGAGATAAAATCTGCTGTGAGTGGGAATCAAACCCACAGCCTAGCACTCACAAGGCAGACATGCTACCAACCAAGTTAACTAGGCTGGCTTCAGCAAATTTAAACTCTTAAATGAGAACTATACAAGGTACTTGTAACAGTTGCACACTGAGAAGAGTTTGATAAATTGTGTAGGTATTGAATTTATGACTGAGCTGCATTGGTCTTTAATACTAGAACTTTTTTTTTCAATTTTCAGTCCATGTCCCTCAACTCAGCCACCCCCTCTGAACAGTTGATGAAATCCAGCCGGACAGTTTCATCAACAGTTGATGAAATCCAACTGGACGACAGCAGTGGAGAGGGAACGTCTCCAGCTATATCTCCTCCCCTCACTCAAAAACCATCGAAAAAGCGTCGTACAGAGAGGGTTGATAGAAATAAGTCCAAAATGAAGACATACCTTGAAGAAGATGAAGCCGATGCTTTTGGTCGAGTCGTTTCGATTTCGTTAAGGAAACTGCCAGTACCATTAGCTTTATCAGCGCAAGGTGAGTTGCAATCTGTATTGAACAAATACAGACTGGAAGCTATGAAGTCTATGAACCAAACATCGAACCAATATTGTATTCGTAGTGTAAAAGAAGAAGTCGAGATCTCTGAATAATTGATTCACAATTAAAACAAATGTTTCCCCCCCCCCGCCCCCCGATATAAGTTTTTTTCTACAAATTTGTAAAGTGTGTAGCCAAAACCAAATTTCAGCCCAAAGCAATCATCCTAGTTAGGGCTGAGAGGCTGACGAAAAACGCCGACCTCGTCTGTACACGGAAAAAGGCGAAGAAAAAGAAGAAGATAAGGTGGGGTTTTAATGGCGAGGGTTTCAGTGGTGTGTTTATGAACAGGGCTGAGATGAGCTCGGACGACGTGAGATAGCTGTCCCGGCGGCAATTTTTAAAGATATATATCCTTTTCCTCACATTCTCAGCCTGAGTTTGTTCGGGAAAAGTCAGCGAATGCTCTTTTTCAGCGTTCAGATGGTCATCCCTTCGGATACCAACCACGCGCAACGTTGTTTATCTTCAGTGATCCATTGAAAACTGATGCATTCAACGTGCCATTGCCATTGGCTAAATACTTACCTCTAATGTAACAAGGAAGGCAACTTTACCACTATTAAAAACGTAGGTAAAGGTGTGTCCACACAGTCGACCGGTCATCGCGTCGATCGAGATCGTCGACTGAACCGTCCACACTGCCTCGATACCATAGTTGCTCCTCGTCGATCGACGGTGATATATATCCTTTTCCTCACATTCTCAGCCTGAGTTTGTTCGGGAAAAGTCAGCGAATGCTCTTTTTCAGCGTTCAGATGGTCATCCGTTTGGATACCAACCACGCGCAACGTTGTTTATCTTCAGTGATCCATTGGGATGCATTCAACGTACCATTGCCATTGGCTAAATACTTACCTCTAATGTAACAAGGAAGGCAACTTTACTACTATTAAAAACGTAGGTAAAGGTGTGTCCACACAGTCGACCGGTCGTCGCGTCGCTCGAGATCGTCGACTGAACCGTCCACACTGCCTCGATACCATAGTTGCTCCTCGTCGATCGACGGCCGGTCGACTATGTTTGGACACACCTTAATATAGGAATAGGAACCTATGTGGCATTGAATAAACAGCTTTAAACAAGAACATTTAAATAAGCCTTTATTGGTGTAAAGTACATAATGTAAGTAATGTAACGTTATAATGGGGTATGGGAAATGCTCGATTAATGTACTAAATGAATCACAATCAAAATATTACTTAGAGGTTAAAGGTATGGTTTATAAACAGGTATTCGTGTATTTTTAGGCAAATGATTTTCATTTATATGTAAGTAGCTTTGAGTAGAAATGTTAAAATTACCAACTTACATGGGTACTTAATACCTAGGTATATAAATTATTTTGAATTTTTGAAGAATAAGGATCGAATCATAAGTAGGCACCTGCAGGTACTACTACGAAATGAGATTTTGACTACCTATCGTGTTAGCTAATAGTAGTAGTAGTTGGTAGGAATCTCCTAGTTGGAAAAATCTCATTGACCTACAATCTAGGTATTTTTACTTTCTATTACAATGAGTATAGCAAAGCTATTACTATGTACTGACTCAATGAGAAAGTACCTATTGCAATCGGTCCGAATTTTCAAACTATTACCATGTAATGTGAAAGTATTGCAATCGGTCCGTATTTTCAAAATAGGGAAATCGGTGGAAATATCCGTTTTAGGGTCCCCTGAGCCCTATGATGCAACCCTTAATGAATAGGGAGATATATAAATTTATATTATCTAGGTAGGTATATGTTTACAACACTTTCATATTATCTAGGTAGGTATATGTTACAGGTGTTACACGTACCTACGTGTACTTTAGGTATGTTCGTAGAAGCTTAACCCATCCTTTGGGGGTGTGTTTGCCCCTACACCTAAGCCTCGGATTGGGCTTTTTGTGTATGGAGCTAAGCAAGTACTTTAGGTAGGTACCTAGGGAGTTGACAACATATAAAAAACATCGTGCCCCTTTTAAAATATATTTATGAAAAAAAAAAAAATAATAATAATAATAATAAACAGTTTTTTGTTAATTTGTTTTGTGATGTCCCTAGCTAGAGAATCTAGAGATACCGAGAGAGATAGAAGAAAAGAGAATAAAGAAAGACGAAAAAAAACCCAGAATCCATAGATGTAAACAAAAAACACGCTTTGAAAAAACAACACTAGCGACACTAGCGGGATCCTGACGCGTAAAACTGTGCGGTCTTGTTCATAACCACGGCCTCTGATTGGTTGTGCCAAGCGCGGTTCTTTTCAAAAAATAAAAGTGAACTCAACTCACTGAACTGACTAAACTCAGTTTTCTTCAAATGCAAGTGAACAAGTTTATTTTATTTCTATACAATCAAAGACCCTAGTGAACCTTTATTATCACTATCAGTCAAAGACCTTAATGAACAATTAATTACCTATTATCAATCTAGGTACCTATTTTAATTTATTTCATTTTCCATTATTATTATTAGGTATTTAAATTAATATAGGCACAATGTCTAAGAGGGAGAGGGGGACTAACTTCAACCGTAAGGAAAAAAGAGTGCTTCTTGGATTAATAAGAGAATATTACAACATAGTTGAAAACAAAAAGACCGATAAAATTTCAAGTAAACTGAAAGAGGATACATGGGAAGAGATTGCAAGACGGCATAATGCATCTGGCGCAGCTGCATCTATCAGAGAGACAAAACAGCTACGCACATTCTACGATAACTGGAGGAGAAGGGTGAGAAAGACTTTTGAGGAGGCTTCACTGCAACAAACGGAAGGGGGTTATTATCACTATCAGTCAAAGACCTTAATGAACAATTAATTACCTATTATCAATCTAGGTACCTATTTTAATTTATTTCATTTTCCATTATTATTATTAGGTATTTAAATAAATATAGGCACAATGTCTAAAAGGGAGAGGGGGACTAACTTCAACCGTAAGGAAAAAAGAGTGCTTCTTGGATTAATAAGAGAATATTACAACATAGTTGAAAACAAGAAGACCGATAAAATTTCAAGTAAACTGAAAGAGGATACATGGGAAGAGATTGCAAGACGGCATAATGCATCTGGCATAACCCGTTGAAATATTTGCAATCGAAAGACGAGTACAATTTTTTGTCGATGGTGGGATTCGAACCCGGGACCTTCTGCATGGCAAGCGCAGATAGGTCTGCCATTACACGACCTACAGGAAACCAATGGGTATAAGTATAAGTAATGCTCTATTTAGACTGTCAGCTTAGAACAAGTTGTTCCATTATATGTAGGTAGGTCATTTGATTAGGGGATAGATGGGTAGGTCATTTGATTTGAAAATAATAAGTAAAGGAAGGACGGCCTAAAGACAATAGGAACCTATTAGTAGAGGTACTAAAAACATATAATAGAGTAAAATAGAAATAACCTACCTCTTTATCTACCTTTATTATAGGTTCCCTATCCCTACTTAATGAAAGGATTGAATTTCAACCAACATCGCGGCATCGATACCTACACCACAGACTGCACCTAGCGACGTCTTACTAATGACTTCATTAGGAAAATTGTTCAGATAACCATCTCCAAGTTAATGAACAATTAGTTTGTTTTATTATCATTTAATTGACTTCGCTGATGTAGGTACCCAAGATTGCCAATGAGGTACTTGGACGTCTATTATCTTCCTGTGGATATATTTGAACAGACCTATCAACAAACCATGCTTGAGAACTTCACTTTCATTTAGAAATTGAACACTTTTATGAGAGAAGGTTACCCTGCTGGGGCTCTTTTTGGGTAAAAAGAGTTTTTCAAAGACGGAATGTTGTTGAAAATCAGCCCCAAAAAGAATTAATTTCGTAGCAATGGAACAACTGCTACATTAGACGCTTGTGGCCTGTGTCGTAGCATGCCCATCCCGTAGTATGCCTCTCATCAGATGGGCGAGAAGAGACACAATACTTCCCATTTAGGTGCTGGGTCAACACGAGAACACCAGAAAGTAACCCGTTGAAATATTTGCAATCGAAAGACGAGTACAAATTTTTGTCGATGGTGGGATTCGAACCCGGGACCTTCTGCATGGCAAGCGCAGATAGGTCTGCCATTACACGACCTACAGGAAACCAATGGGTATAAGTATAAGTAGTGCTTTATTTAGACTGTCAGCTTAGATTAAGTTGTTCCATTATATGTAGGTAGGTCATTTGATCAGGGGATAGATGGGTAGGTCATTTGATTTAAAAAAGACAATAGGAACCTATTAGTAGAGGTACTAAAAACATATAATGGAGTAAAATAGAAATAACCTACCTCTTTATCTACCTTTATTATAGGTTCCCTACTTAATGAAAGGATTGAATTTCAACCAACATCGCGGCATCGATACCTACACCACAGACTGCACCTAACGACGTCTTACTAATGACTTCATTAGGAAAGTTGTTCAGATAACCATCTCCAAGTTAATGAACAATTGGTTTGTTTTATTATCATTTAATTGACTTCGTTGATGTAGGTACCCAAGATTGCCAATGAGGTACTTCGACGTCTATTATCTTCCTGTGGATATATTTGAACAAACCTATCAACAAACCATGCTTGGGAACTTCACTTTCATTTAGAAATTGAACACTTTTTTGAGAGAAGGTTACCCTGCTGAGGCCCTTTTTGGGTAAAAAGGGTTTTTCTAAGACAGAATGTTGTTGAAAATCAGCCCCAAAAAGAATTGAGATGATAATTATATTATTTCCATTGAGCTCAAAACAGAGTAGGTTTCAAAAGGTAGTTTTCACCTTTAAGTTCCTCTTGAATAAAACCCTTTCAATCTTGATGACGTAAGTCTATCAGGGAGGTAATTTTTAGACCTGGGAAAACGGAAATGCATTCCGCGATGATTTCCTAATTTATTGAACTCGAGGACTAGGTGGACAATAATAAATGTGTGTGATTTCTGCAACAAAATAACATTGATAATGTATATTTCAATTTTGTCCATTGAGCTCAAAACAGAGTAGGTTTCAAAAGGTAGTTTTCACCTTTAAGTTCCTCTTGAATAAAACCCTTTCAATCTTGATGACGGACGTCTATCAGGGAGGTAATTTTTAGACCTGGAAAAACGGAAATGCATTCCGCGATGATTTCCTAATTTATTGAACTCGAGGACTAGGTGGACGATAATAAATGTGTGTGATTTCTGCAATAAAATAAAATTGATAATGTATATTTCAATTTTGTTCTTCTGTTGTAGGTATAACTTTCACTCAACATCTGATGAAAGTATGAAAGTCATTAACATTTTAGTCATTGTGGAATTAAGGGAGTTAGCCCTTTGAGAATGATTTGAAAGTTGAAACATATTAAAATCTTATAATTCATGGATAATAATGAACCTACTCTACGATACAAATAAAAGTAGTTCTAAATAACGTCTAAGTATCAGGAAATAAAAAGGTTTAAAAAGAAAAAATAATTATCAACCTATTAAAACTCTACATTTCATCGTGTCTTCCGAATCTTCCCCTATCTGTCCGGCAGTAGAAGTGACGCTTTGCTGCGAACTCTGGCGGCCGAAGTTGGCTCTCTGCTGAGCGGCAGACGGCTGACTCATGCTGCTCATTGTGCTGCTCTGAGATGCTGATGGAAAACAAAACAAGACGTTATTAGCATCCCCTTTTTAGCTAAATATTCTTTTGGGATGAGATTTTCATCTTGCTTTACATTGGATTCTCACAAAGTTATCAAGTCATCTAGTCATCAAGTATCAAGTCATATTACGATAGAATCTTTAGACTTTTGACGGGAAAAGTGCAAAATTTTTGTAACATAATTTTACAAAATGGTTGATAATTCTTTAGGAATCATAATCACGACATTACGTAGTGGAGCCTAGCAGCCTAGGAGGATGTCGTCAGAAATTAAAAAAAAAATCTGGTGTGAACATCACACGACTTTCTATTACATTAAGTCGGACAGTTCTAAAAGTTTCACCATTCGATTCCGCGTGAAAAATCACATGGGATCAACTATTCACTTGCTTATGGCTGAGCCTGTGTTGGTTTTCCAGTTGCCCGAGATTGACTTTCTCCTGGGAAACAGTCATGAAAAGTGATAATTTTTCTTATGAGTCGTGAAATTCTTTACATCTGTACGTAACTAGGGCATAAAAAATGCTATGGTAGCTATTGTGAACCAAGTACTGACGCGAGCGAGGGTCACCAGAATCGCGATGTAGGGCGGCTCCAACCGTTTTTTTAGACCCGGATTTTCATCCGAGATCGAGAATGCGAGGAACTACGTGTTATTATAAAAATTATGCACCTAAACCAATGAAATATCTAGCTCGATCAATGATTGATGTGACAAAGCATGAGGCACATATCTACCTACTTTTTGAAAAATTTCGCCTGCGGCGCTGAAAATTTCAAGTTCGATCAGCCCAAACTAGGGGCCCCGCGCCTTTGAAACTGCCCCGGGCCCCGCGGGGGGCTAATCCGGCCCTGATTGAAATCAAGCCCTTTTCGAACAGACTTTGGAAGCTTGGGCCTCAATCAATAATAAATTCATTGATCGTCCCTCTGTCTTAAATTTGCAGTCCTAGGTAATTGAGAACAATTTTTAATTAGACTTACTGAAAATTTCAAGTTCGATCAGCCCAAACTAGGGGCCCCGCGCCTTTGAAACTGCCCCGGGCCCCGCGGGGGGCTAATCCGGCCCTGAATGTACCTACATACTCTTACAACGGTACCTAGTTGCCTATAGTTCTAATAGTAGGAAACTATGTAACTATGTATATATGTTCACTTGCGTACCTAGACCTACACATTTTCGGCATACATATTAGTTTTTGGGGGATCATTGCGTTGAGCATTCTCTGAGTCTACAATCCCATGAACTCCTAGTCAAAAGGAATTTTAATTGTGTTAAGCATAAATGCTTGTCACAAATGTCGTTCCCTGCTTAATGCACTACGCTAAATTTTATGGCTTGACCTGGACTCGAACCACCAACCTCCAGATCCGAAGTCCACCGCGCTAACCACTACACCACTGAGGTTGGTATTAGACTTACTTTGTGAGTATATGTGTGTAAGATGGAAACAATTTTACTATCATACTTACTGGAAAGCTTTGTAGTTTGAACCGATCTTCTGAACATGGACATCGAATTTGCTATCTATGTAAGGCTCTGTGGTGCAGTAGGTATTGGCGACAGCGACAACTCCAGCCATATCCTGTGAAAATAGAGAAGAGGAGAATAAGTAGAAATATTATTTTGATTGAGAAATGAGGCATGTGTACCTACAAGGGTTTCAGCGTGTCCTTTCAAGTGGTATTCGACGTAGAGTTTTTAGGTATGTATTCCAGCAAAATGACAAAAATGTCTCATGCCTGATCTGGTAGGTTATCAGACTGTTATTTATGTGTGCTACCTCTTTTTGTCACTAAAAAGCTATCAAAGGGCGCCAACAGAGTTTGGAGTTTACAGAAAGCAATAGTTCATGAGGGATTTTATTCTTCCTCCATACACCAGGACACCGCAGTACTCAAAATCATATTCTACAAACAAAAGAGTGTCCAAACAATAAGAAAGATAGTTGACATTACTTAGGTACCTGGAAATCTTGGTTAGATTCTACTCTCACTTTGCCGAATCCACTATGAGCATGTCCTATCTTGAAAACTACCGGATACTTTGGCGCAGTCATCTGAAAATGGAAAATTCAAACTTTATTCAACCAACCAACTAACCATCCAACCAACCGTCTGAACTTATTAGCAAATTAGACAAAATCATCTTAATGGAGGACTCAGCTCAATAAAACCAACCCTCCTACCCCAAAGTGAAGTGTTTCAAAACCTTAATAAATTGACTGTACTCGTATAAGAACCTCGTTTGTATGTACCTTGCTTACCATTTCTTTGAAGTTAGGATAATACGTGATGTCGATCAACGGGAAATTCTCCTTGCCTAGCTTTCGTTGCAGCTGTAGAAGATGAGCAAATACCCAAGGTTTATCCTGAAATGACAGATCAACACAAACATGAGGTTCTATAGTTCGAGTTCTAGGGTCTAGACACCTTTCCAGACAGATTGAGGTGAATCTTTAAGGGTATTTTTTTTATTGAATCCATCGAAACCGACCAATCCGGATTGGAATTATTCAAGAATCTTTATTCCCTTTCATTTTTCTTACAAAGAGATCTATAAGTTGTGAGATTCAAAGATCAACAGTAGGCATGTGTCATATCGTTGAGAATTTCAGTGAAATTTACGAGTACAAGCTTCGGTACCTGGAAATTGTACACTCCTTGCAGAGTGTTGATGCTGGGAATTCCTCCGATGTTGAAACCAAGCAGCAGATTCTTGTGATCCTCTCCAGCATCTCTCAGATTCTGACGGATCAGAATCATGTCCGGCTTGAAAGACCTGAAATACATTGGATGTAAATAGATTAATGATCTGTTCAAATGATTCACTAAATTTAACTGGTGAAGCTTCTGGGAGGTTGAAACAGATGCAATCGAGTTTCAGAAGAGCAGTTTAAAATTAACTAAAAAGCACAGTCAGAATCATGTCCGGCTTGAAAGACCTGAAATACATTGGATGTAAATAGATTAATGATCTGTTCAAATGATTCACTAAATTTAACTGATGAAGCTTCTTGGGAGGTTGAAACAGATGCAATCGAGTTTCAGAAGAGCAGTTTAAAATTAACTAAAAAGCACAACGTTCATAGATTAAAACGGAGATTCTTGTCTGAGGAGGCCTCAAATTACAAACTAGCTTGATCAGACCTTCTTAAACCCTGGGAGGGCTCTGAAATCTATTTCATCGAGCATTAAATTGCGAAGTCATACTTCACTCCGCACTCACCCTTTTTATTCCTTCGTGAACATTTTACAAGATCTTCGACTTTTTCTGATAAAGTAAAGGGAGCGAAATGCAGTGTAAAAAATCTCAAGTTCAAATTGAGCCCTAGCACAGCGTTCATAGATTAAAACGGAGATTCTTGTCTGAGGAGGCCTCAAATTACAAACTAGCTTGATCAGACCTTCTTAAACCCTGTGAGGGCTCTGAAGGCTATTCCATCGATCATTAAATTGCGAAGTCATACTTCACTCCGCACTCACCCTTTTTATTCCTTCATGAACATTTTACAAGATCTTCGACTTTTTCTGGTAAAGTAAAGGGAGCGAAATGCAGTGTAAAAAATCTCAAGTTCAAATTGAGCCCACGTGATAGCTCACCTGACAACTTTGGTGCCTCCCCGAAAGACAGCCATGCTGACGACACACCCCAGATCTCCATTGGCAGTCAGCGAGAGCTCTTTGAATTCTGCCTGCTCCACCCTGACGTCATAGTCCCCATGAAGACGACGGCCCCTGAAGTATTTCGACCTTAAAAGGAGAATGAGATTATTGGAATTTGTAGACAGGTAGGCGCCAAGTCCATGAAGGTGTGTCCAAACATAGTTGACCGCGTGGCATCGATCGACGAGGTGAATCTATGTTGTCGATGTAGCGTTACGATTTCAGTCGACGTCGATCGACGGGGCCGAGTATGTTTGGACAGCTTGAGAATGATTTGTGGACACATCCGAAGGAGGTGGCTAAGCTTCAGAGCCTATCGGTTGGAGACGCTCAAGACCCAGACACATAGAAATCTTTGAGAAATCCGCTGAAATCTATAAATTTATTTCTACAGGGTGTTTTTTTTTTTTTTTTTGCCAAAGAAAAATAGAAAGTGAAAATATTGGCGTAGTGGTCAAGACGTTCATCTGGTAAACAGGAGGACACAGGTAACCCGTTATAAAATGCTATGTACCTAATAAGAAAGTAGTGTAGTCAGTCCGAATTTTCGATTTATTTTTCCTTCGTTACCTGATCTGATAAAATGTGCAATGGGGAATTGGCATCTCCACTAATTTTCAACATAAATGAATTGTTTGATGCCAACCTACGATCCCGTCTCTCTCTCTCTCTCTCTCTCTCTCTCTCTCTCTCTCTCTCTCTCTCTCTCTCTCTCTCTCTCTCTCTCTCTAGATAATAGAGTT
>NW_007378283.1:0-10525 GCF_000475195.1 Diaphorina citri | reverse complement strand
TCATATTGAGTGGCTGGCCTTAGACATCAGTTCGTTTGATCAATAACCATTGGTCATGACATAGATCACAACTTACCAGTCTGTATTCTGATCATCAATGACAAGGAGAGAGAAGCAGCGGTCCTTGTTGTACGAAGCTCTGGCTGCAGACGCTGTCTGTGTCATGGCACCTGAAACCATATTGATAAATGTAAACAAACCATTACCAAACCAAAATATCTAAAGGCCCTGACATATCAGCAAAAAATATTTTGATTGTACATGTACATAGCACTTATTTCCATCTGAGGACTCCCAATGACTCACATTTACAACTGTACCGCAGTTGCTAGTGTTGCTATTAAAGGGATTTTAACATTTAGTTTATACTTGTGTACAAAAATGTACAGCAAATAATGTCCGTACTCCGTATACCTACCGGTTGATAAATGTAAACAAACCATTACCAAACCAAAATATCTAAAGGCCCTGACATATCAGCAAAAAATATTTTGATTGTACATGTACATTGCACTTATTTCCATCTGAGGACTCACAATGACTCACATTTACAACTGTGCCGCAGTTGCTAATGTTGATATTAAAGGCATTTTAACATTTAGTTTATACTTGTGTACAAAAATGTACAGAAAATGCTGCAGACGCTGTCTGTGTCATGGCACCTGAAACCATATTGATAAATGTAAACAAACCATTACCAAACCAAAATATCTAAAGGCCCTGTCTACATATCAGCAAAAAATATTTTGATTGTAGGTACATGTACAATATTGTACATAGCATTTATTTCCATCTGAGGACTCCCAATGACTCACATTTACAACTGTGCCGCAGTTGCTAATGTTGCTATTAAAGGCATTTTAACATTTAGTTTATACTTGTGTACAAAAAATAATGTCCGTAGTCCGTACTTCGTATACCTACCGGAAGGTATCAATTTATTCTCAAAGTTGAAACTGTGATGAGAATAGGAGTTCATGACTCATATTTATGACTGTACGGCAGTTGCTAAAGAGCTCATGACTCACCTACAATGGATAACTGCATCGGCAGCTGCTGAAGATCCAGTGAATTCTAGTGACTCACCTATAATGGAAGCCCCCTGATCGCGCGCCTGGCCGGTCAATGATTGCACCCGCTGTAGCAGGGACTCCCTTGTCTTAGCAGGACTTGTAGGGGCGCTAGTCGTCCGCGAACTTTGCTTAGACAGGTTGAGCGAGAGATCCCCCGAGCTAGGCGGCCCCCCTGCGGTGCGGGCGGGTAGGGGGGGGGCCGTGGACACAAATGAGCTCTGATCTTGAAATTTGTCGCGACGACCTATGAACTCAAAGCTAGAAAGTTTTAGATAACACTTCAGTCGATCATTTAAGACCGGTTTTAGCGTTACCTATGTTAAGCTACGCCGAGGAAGGCCAATAAATGGATGGGTGACTTAAACATTTTATTGGGAATAAAGGGAGAACGGGCTCTAGTCTTGATTTTAAATCATTACGTGAAAGTAAAATCAAAAAATCAAATCAAGAATGATAATAAACTGAATATTAAACAAATTAGGTAGGTACATAGGTACTGATTTTCTCTAATCACGATCGAATAAACTACGGGCTAAAAAAATCCCGGAGGGACGGGCTCAGCTTGTTTCTGCAGATCCTTCTTTTCTCTTACCTTTCTTCTTGCTTTTCTAACTTCCCTCTTCCCCATTCCCTTCTCCCTCGTTTCTTCTCTTTTCTTACCCTCCCCCTCTTATAATTCAGTTCCCTTTTTTTCCCTTTCTACCTCTTTTTCTCCATCTTTCCTCACTTCCCCTCTCCTCCTCTCTTCCCCTTTCTCCTGCTCTTCTTCCATTTCTATCCGTGTACTTCGTTTTCTTATCAAGATGTTTACTTTGTTTATTACTCTCTCTGTTTCAAGTACCAAGATGACTTGTGCAGATTTCTTGTCTCCTTATACCTGCCCTCTTTGTGTGTATTTATTTAAGCCTAGATTTTCATTTTCTTTCCTCTTTGTACACTTCTTTCTGCTTTATGTTGAGGATACTACCTCCCAATATTTACAACTTTTTTTTATATTAGTTTCTATTTATGAAACATCTGCTAATTTTGACTTTAAGGGTCTGTGTCGAAGCATACTTTTTTTTTTTGCTTTATTTTGTAATGTAAATGCAGTTTTTTTGTGTTATTATGTCACAACTTTGGTGCTCACTGCAGCATTGTAGGATTTTCCCAATATCTCAATAATCCTAAAATCCAATGTTTACCTACCATGCTGGCACCGGTCGCTATGCGCATTTATATGTCATAGCTACTCATTTTCCTCACGAGGCTGAGTAGGCCCCTCAACAGCCAGTCACGGAATCAATCATTTGCATGATACAAATTTCTTGACCCCGCCGGGAATCGAACTGGGTCTCCCGCGTGCAAGGCTAGCGCAGTGACCACTACGCCATGGGAGCTGACCTAGAGGGATTTATTAAATTTTGTTTAAAAAAAAGTGCGAAAGCTAGACAGGAAAGTACAAAGGAAGAGGTGCGAGCAAAGTTTACGTACGAGTACCTTCGTTTCAAATAGTTGACATTGGTGGTGAAGGACTGCTTGAAACTTGTGAAAGAAATGGTGTCGGATTGAAGAGAACTGCGGTGCTTGAGAATGGTGCGACAGGGGGGGTGGACACCTCCTGTGGTAATTCGACCTGAGTCAAGAGGGTTACTTGGTCCAAGAGAATTGCTGATCCAAGTGCTGGTGAGCCAAAAGTTGCTGATCTAGCTGCTGAGTTGTTGGTGATCCAAGAGAGTTACTTGATGCAAGATTTTCTAATCCAAGTGTTGCCAAAAGGACCTGATCTAGGAGTTGGTGAGCCAAAAGTTGCTGATCTAAGAGTTGGTGATCCAAAAGTTGTTGATCTTGGTGTTGGTGAGCCTGAAGTTGCTAATCTAAGACTTGGCGAGAGAGTTCAGGAAGTTACTGAGCCAAGTTCTGCTGACCTAAGGGACAGAAAGAAAATTGAATCAAAATAATAACAGTGAAAGTCATAATGAGAGTTGGTGAGCCAAAACTTGCTGATCTAATAATTGCTACACGAAGTTTTGCTGAACTAAGACTTAGACACTTAGAGAGTCGAGTGTTTGTTGATCAGAGAGTTACTAAGCCAAGTACTGATGATCTAAGGGACAGAAAGACAATTCAATCACTGGACGCAATATTAGCAACGAAAGTCATATTTATTATTCATAAATTAGTTTAATATTACAAAACATATTGACTTATGCCTGTATGTATATGTAGGTAAGTTTAAACCTACCTAGATTTTTTTTTTTTTAGTTAGCTGGAGGTATTTTACAAAAATACCTACATGGGTATTGGTACTTAGTATCACTTTTTCCCTAAACACCGTCACAGCCAAACTTGCAATT
The DNA here is from genome assembly GCF_000475195.1 of Diaphorina citri. Taxonomy (NCBI): domain Eukaryota; kingdom Metazoa; phylum Arthropoda; class Insecta; order Hemiptera; family Psyllidae; genus Diaphorina; species Diaphorina citri. The sequence goes on along the minus strand of NW_007378283.1, from coordinate 7,116 downwards.
TCAATTTAAATTTTCGCTAGTTTAAAATATTCACTATTAAGTATAGCTAGGTATTTACAGTGTGCTTATTATGCATATTAACTGCATGATTCGTTTTATAATTAAAGAATTATAAAATGTCGTTTTACTTTTTTCGTTATCAAGTTTATTTCCAGAGTGGAACACGAATGGAATTGTACAACACGTAGGTTAGTTACCTTACATTTTCAGTTTGCAAAGGAAATTACTTGAACGGCAAATAAATTACACGAGCACAGGAAATAATGTGAAAAAAAAATCCCATGTAGTACTCGGCGAGGTAGAGAAATAAATTTATTTCTTTTTTACTGGAGGAAAAAACACCGAGAGAGCTTTTCAAATGGAAAACTTTGCGTACAATCGGAAAAAACCTACTATACGTTTTATTCACGACATTAATTTTAAAGTCATAAATGTTTCTGACGTTTGTTTCAATAACACTGCTCACAATTTTGGTTCATTGGTTGTATTGTAGATAGAATAGTTATTTCTTGACTATAATTATGCATCTATACTTTTCGACATTCTTTCGCTACTACATATTTTCATGTTTCACTAAGAGTATTTTTCTCTCTCACTAGTGTTTTTCGTCCCTGACCCCTGTGGAATACCAGACTCCATGTCAGATTCTTTCTTTATGAAGCTTGGCTGACCTGGTTTCCAGATCAAGGTGTAGTGTGTAAAGCCACAAAATATTCGGAGGAATATGGAGTCCCGTGTTGGAGGGATATCGGAACTGTGGGAGGCAGGTGTTAAGTAAAACGTGTCTTTATACAAGGACAATCAAAGTACAAAACTAAGTACACTGAAAGGGATCTCACTTTCAACAATATAGTACTTCTTTCCTCGTCCTTAACCATTATTGTGCCAGTTTGCCCCCCATTCCAATAGATTGCATAGCCTTTAGGTGTTACTCCACTTTCCTCTTCCTTGGCTGCCACTTCCCCCAATAGATTGCATAGCCTTTAGGTGTTATCCCATTGTCAAAACGAGACAAAGGTAACCGAGAGAGGCCCTAACACAGACAAGGGTGAGGGCGTTATATCAGAACAAGTTTCTCTTTCAGTTGGGGGGGAAAAGTTCGATATCGTCTGTCATAATGTGTGACCTATATAGAACGCCCACACAACAGAATCGATAGTGGCGCGTCAAGAGTAGCGCACGGGAACCATTTTTTCCGAAAAATTCGCCGAGGAAAGCGAGAATATCTGTTTTATCCTCGAAATTTTTCGAAAAATAAAGGAATGAACGTTCCATTTTCGTTTCCTAATAGTGTGATCGACCTTTGGTGGAAATCGTAGGCCTTTTCGCGTACCTTTGCGTACTTGTGGATTTGTGTTTTTTACTTGCTTGAAGTGGATTTTGTCTAGTTGGTGGATTTTGATTAGTTGAAGTGGTTAAATTAGTGGGTTAATTTTTTTAGGATTGTGTTGTGAACGGTTTTACTGTTGGATTTTCCAGAGGACCGATTGGTGATTTTTATCTCAAAGGTAAGTTTGTGATATTGGTGACTCAGTGTGAGTTATTCTTGGTTTTAGTGGCTTTTGGATTTATCTAATAAAAGAACAGGAAAAGAGAGAAAGGAATTTTGTTGAATTAAAAATATTTTTTTACTGCCTGATAATTAAGTATTTAGGTAGGTATAGGTACAATTGAGTATTAGGATAAGATGGAAAAATAAATAATTATTATGACAATGGTGAAAAGGCAGATTTTTCCTACAAAAATTAAAAATTTTTGAGGTAGGTAATTAATTTTTACTTTCTTAAATTAGGAAATGTAGGTACCTACCTATGTAGGTATCGTAATGAATTTTACAGGAGAGCGTTTCAGAATACTTAAAGGACGGTTTTCAATAATGGATGTGGAAACCGTGACAGTAAAATGTGCTATTATAAAATGGGTCTAATTTTAATAGCTCTTTTAAGGCCTACTAGGTGGGTAGTAGCTCTTAATTAAAAGAGATGAAAATTGAAAATATTTTTAAAAGTGGAAAATAGATTTAAGAAACAATGGAAATGTATTTTGGAAAAAAACTCTTACCGTTCTCGAGATATTTTGTTTACAGACAGACACACAGACAAACGGACACACAGACAGACACAAAAAACTCTTACCGTTCTCGAGATATTTTGTTTACAGACAGACACACAGACAAACGGACACACAGACAGACACACACAGGGACCAATGGCTGAAACTTTGGATTTAGGCTCTAGGGACCTCAAAACGTGTTTTGACACGAAAAACTGACCATCGAAAATTTGACCTGATTACATTACCTACTTTCCTTCCTATAGGATAAGGAAAGTAAAAAATGGCATCTCCACCAATGCAACGTTTAGAATACATAGTTACATAGGTACCAACCACTCAATGACAAAAAAAAAAGTATCACAGGGTGAACCTCAAAAAAGACTTTTCCATCCAAATCTCAATTCTGAAAATTTAAACCGATTGCAATCATTTCCTATCACCTTATAAAAGTTCCCTAATGACCTCAAAACGTGTTTTGACACGAAAAACTGACCATCGAAAATTTGACCTGATTACATTACCTACTTTCCTTCCTATAGGATAAGGAATAAATGGCATCACCACCAATGCAACGTTTAGAATACATAGTTACATAGGTACCACTCAATGAAAAAAAAAAGTATCACAGGGTGGACTTCAAAAAAGACTTTTCTATCCAAATCTCAATTCTGAAAATTTAAACCGATTGCAATCATTTCCTATCACCTTGTAAAAGTTCCCTAATGATAATGAATAATGACTGTAATGAAAAGTAAAATTTAGTGGAGACACTCTTAAAAAAAAAAAAGATGAGTGTTTCACCGCCGTTTTTATTTCGTAGCAATGAAACAACTGCTACATTGGACGCAAGTGGTCTGTGTCGTAGCATGCCAATCCCGTAGTATGCCTCTCATCAGATGGGCGAGAAGAGACACAATACTCAAACCTCTTAAAAAAAAAAAAAAAAAAAAAAAAAAAAAAAAAAAAAAAACTGACACCTGAGCACCTGAGCAGGTCTAGCTGATCATGAGTAGCTGGCCCAAGTTTAAACTTGAACTGATATCTTAAGCTTGAGTAGGACGACTACGCATTAAGCTTGTCCGTTTGCTAGTTCTTTTTTACGCTTAACCTCTCGAGCGGTTAGTCCAATTTCGACCAAATTTGACAAAACTGTCCAATATATCAAGGAATTTTTCTATTTTGGGGCCTGCAGGGGCCTTTTTTAGTAACTGAGGTCTACAGCTCTCTGAAACACTATTTCACATATAGGTAATACAACTCCGTACACAAAAATTCCACATTTCACATAATACAACATTCAGGCTTATGTAGGTGTAGGGGAAAAGAGCCCTAAAGGATGGGTTGCTCTTATACGAATCTACAATCAAAACATCACACGCAAGACTATGTGAACTAGGTAACACACAGGAATTCGTAAGAGACCCCCAACGACGCAATACAGATCCAGCTAATGAAATGATGCCTGTATATAGATCGATAACTTCGGTAAGTGATGACAACTTACCACTAGGTTTTGTGGCCATAAAATGATTCAAGCAGAGATGGCGCGGTACTTGATATTACGCCTGTGGAATTACAGCACAGGTTGTCTCTGATTTCTCTGAAATGAGGATAGTGGTCGAGTTGTAGGTACGGAATGTGTTCCTAGTCATTACTTAACATACTCGTACCAGACATCTATCTGCGACGCGATGGTTTGTCAAATCAATAAACATGACTGACGAATAAAAACGTTGAAAATAAATTTTCCGGACACAAAAGTCGACTTTCCTTTTGCCATGAGCTTGTTGTTGTTGTTGTTGTTGTTGTAGCGGATTTCTCAAAGATTACTATGTGTCTGGGTCTTCAGCGTCTCCAACCGATAGGCTCTGAAGCTTAGCTACCTCCTTCGGATGTGTCCACAAATCATTCTCAAGCTGTCCAAACATACTCGGCCCGTCGATCGACGTCGACTGAGGCAGTATACTACCTCGACAACATAGATTCACCATTTCACCGCGTCGATCGATGGTCAATCGAAGCGATGCGACGCGGTCAACTACGAGTATGTTTAGACGCACCTTCATGTACCTACTTGGTGTCTACCTGTCTACAAATTCCAATAATCTCATTCTCCTTTTAAGGTCGAAATACTTCAGGGGCCGTCGTCTTCATGGGGACTATGACGTCAGGGTGGAGCAGGCAGAATTCAAAGAGCTCTCGCTGACTTTTGTTTACATTAATCAATATGGTTTCAGGTGCCATGACACAGACAGCGTCTGCAGCCAGAGCTTCGTACAACAAGGACCGCTGCTTCTCTCTCCTTGTCATTGATGATCAGAATACAGACTGGTAAGTTGTGATCTATGTCATGACCAATGGTTATTGATCAAACGAACTGATGTCTAAGGCCAGCCACTCAATATGAGGTAGACCTGACAGCTGAGAAGGTCCGTTTGTCAGGTCTACCTGATACCTAATGAGCACACTCACTATCAGGTAGACCTGACAGCTGAAAAGCTCCGTTTGTCAGGTCTACCTGATACCTAATGAGCACACACACTATTAGGTAAACCTGACACCAGTGATGTTCAAATAGTGCCATCGAGTATTGGTGTACAGTACCATCAAGTATTGGTGTACAGTACCATCAAGTATTGGAGTACAGAGTACCATCAGCTATTGGTACATAGTAGGTTAGGTACCATCAGCTATTGGTACTTACTTTCCGAGTCCTCTTCTTTCTCATCATATTTGGTACCTCCAGTGTCTCGCAACGCAAAGGGCTTTTTCGTTTGCTTGTAGCAGATCGTCGTGGGTGAATGTGGTCTTTAGTTTGCTACATACTAGGAGATGATCGTGTGTTTAAATGGGACTACATTCGCATTTGGATCGTCTTCATATTAAAGCAAATGGTGCCATCAAGTATTCCTCTGTTGCTGAGGATGCTGAGTACTTTCATGTCCAAATAAAGTAGGTACCAATTATGGGTACTAGCTGTATTGGTAGAAAGAACGCTGGTATATGCTGCATGAGGTTAAGTACGAAGAGCATCCATTCGAAAAAAAAATTGTAGTCAAAACCAATGTCAACTGTTAACCTAATGCTGACGAAAAACGCCGACACTGTCTGTACATGGACAAAGGCCAGGAAAAAGAAAAGTGAGTCCAATATTAATTACCATTCACGGGTAGGAATTTTCAGGGGATTGAGATGAAAGCCAGGTAGCCCCTTTTAATCGCCCACCAGGTTTGGATGGAGCGACTACTAGATGTATAGGAATTGCCCAGCCATTGAATACAGACTGGTAAGTTGTGATTTATGTCATGACCAATGGTTATTGATCGAACGAACTGATGTCTAAGGCCAGCCACTCAATATGAAGTAGACCTGACAGCTGAAAAGGTCCGTTTGTCAGGTCTACCTGATACCTAATGAGCACACACACTATCAGGTAAACCTAATGAGCACACACACTATCAGGTAAACCTGACACCTGATCAGGTCTAGCTGATCATGAGTAGCTGGCCCAAGTTTAAACTTGGCCTGATGTCTTAAGCTTGAGTGGGACGATTATGCATTAAGCTTGTCCGTTTGCTAGTTCTTTACGCTATTATACGTCTCGAGCTACAACTTGCTGACACAGGCTGAAGTAACTGATATCTTGCGTACCCTGTCGATATGTTTGCATAGCAAATACCTTGGAGGTATCACTGACTGTTGCATACGTTTTATTCACGACATTAATTTTAAAGTCATAAATGTTTCTGACGTTTGTTTCAATAACACTGCTCACAATTTTGGTTCATTGGCAGTATAGAATAGTTATTTGTTGACTATAATTATGTGTTCTTTTCGGCATTCTTTCGCTACTACGTACCTATATGTACTTTTCGGTATTCTTTCGCTACTACTATTTTCGCCTTTCACTAGAGCTTTTCGTCCCTGACCCTTGTGGAATACCAGACTCCAAGACTCCATGTCAGATTCTTTCTCTATGAAGCTTGGCTGACCTGGTTCCCAGATCAAGGTGTAGTGTGTAAAGCCACAAAATATTCGGAGGAATATGGAGTCCCGTGTTGGAGGAATATCGGTACTGTTCAAAGTACAAAACTAAGTACACTGAAAGGGATCTCCCTTTCAACAATATAGTGTTTCTTTCCTCGTCCTTAACCATCATTGTGCCAGTTTGCCCCCCATTCCAATAGATTGCATAGCCTTTAGGTCGTAAGCGCTCAAGGGTTTTTTTTTTTTTTTTTTTTTTTTTTCGGGGCCTGCAGGATGTCTTTTTAGTAACTGAGGTCTACAGCTCACTGAAACACTATTTTACAACTCCGAACATAAAAAGTCCACATTCAGGCTTATGTAGGTGTAGGGGAAAAGAGCCCTAAAGGATGGGTTGCTCTTATATGAATCTACAATCAAAACATCACACGCAAGACTATGTGAACTAGGTAACACACAGGAATTCGTAAGAGACCCCCAACGACGCAATACAGATACAGGTAATGAAATGATGCCTGTAGATTGGTCGATAACTTCGGTAAGTGATGACAACTTACCACTAGGTTTTGTGGCCATAAAATGATTCAAGCAGAGATGGCGCGGTACTTGATTTAAATTACGCCTGTGGAATTGGAGCACAGGTTGTCCTCTGATTTCTCCGAAATGAGGATAGTGGTCGAGTTGTAGGTACGGAATGTGTTCCTAGTCATTACTTAACATACCAGACATCTATCTGCGACGCGATGGTTTGTCAAATCAATAAACATGACTGACGAATAAAAACGTTGAAAATAAATTTTCCGGACACAGAAGTCGACTTTCCTTTTGCCATGAGCTTGTTGTTGTTGTTGTTGTTGTTGTTGTTGTTGTTGTAGCGGATTTCTCAAAGATTACTATGTGTCTGGGTCTTCAGCGTCTCCAACCGGTAGGCTCTGAAGCTTAGCTACCTCCTTCGGACGTGTCCACAAATCATTCTCAAGCTGTCCAAACATACTCGGCCCCGTCGATCGACGTCGACTGAGGCAGTATACTACCTCGACAACATAGATTCACCATTTCACCGCGTCGATCGATGGT
>NW_007378282.1:89336-130206 GCF_000475195.1 Diaphorina citri | reverse complement strand
AAAATATCTCCAATATACAAACAGAACACAGACAAGGCAGAGACAGAAAGAAGTTGAAGTTTCAACGCAGGATAGATATAAGAAATAAGACACGATACATCTCACCTGCGGAGCAAACAAATAGAAAATATGTTAGATTTAGATAATTTCCCCCAAAGAGGTTTGATAGAGAGAACATACCTACTGAGGTATTTTCGTTCCGAAAGTGAAGAGAGAAGGACAGGGTAGGAGAAAACCAACCGAGAACAAACCTTATTTATCTAGGATAAAATTTGCCCCGGGTGGGAATCGAACCCGCGACCTAGCGCTTACAAGGCAGACGCGCTTACCGTCAAGGTAACTAGACTGGCAACACCCATTTTTAAAACTTGACTGGGTTTCGAACCCACAACCTCCTGATTACCGGCGAGTGCTTGATCGGACTCACGTCCCATGAAAAATTTTGCTCTTTGCCCTTCAGTCATCACATTACAAACCCCCGGGTGGGAATCGAACCCGCGACCTAGCGCTTACAAGGCAGACGCGCTTACCGTCAAGGTAACTAGACTGGCAACACCCATTTTTTTATATTCCTAATCAAAGATTAGGAATATAAAACTTGACTGGGTTTCGAACCCACAACCTCCTGATTAGCGGCGAGTGCTTGATCGGACTCACGTCCCATGAAAAATTTTGCTCTTTGCTCTTCAGTCATCACATTACAAAGCAATGACAGAATGTTTTAAGCATTTATTTCAAGATGGACATCTTAGGTCTTTTCGCCTAAAGTTAGAAACACACTACCACCACCACCACCACCACGATAGTAGTGAGGCTGTCTTGAAACAGATTACCTACAATCACCTTCTTCTTCTTCGCCTTTTCCCATGTTCAGATGGGGTCGGCGTTTGTCGTCGGCCTCTCAATCAACTTTAGAGTGATCGCTTTGAGGCCAACTGGTTTTGGCTAAACAAAATTTTCCGAGTGGGATGCCCTTCGTAGATGGAGACAAAATATCTCCAATATACAAACAGAACACAGACAAGGCAGAGACAGAAAGAAGTTGAAGTTTCAACGCAGGATAGATAAAAGAAATAAGACACGATACATCTCACCTGCGGAGCAAACAAATAGAAAATATGTTAGATTAAGATAATTTCCCCCAAAGAGGTTTGATAGAGAGAACATACCTACTGAGGTATTTTCGTTCCGAAAGTGAAGAGAGAAGGACAGGGTAGGAGAAAGCCAACCGAGAACAAACCTTATTTATCTAGGATAAAATTTGCCCCGGGCGGGAATCGAACCCGCGACCTAGCGCTTACAAGGCAGACGCTCTTACCGTCAAGGTAACTAGGGTGGCAACACCCATTTTTTTATATCCCTAATCAAAGATTAGGAATCAAAGTTTTATATTCCTAATCTTTGAAAACTTGACTGGGTTTCGAACCCACATCCTCCTGATTACCGGCGAGTGCTTGACTCAAATTTTGCTCTTTGTCCTTCAGTCATCACATTACAAATAGACACTTATGAGATTATACCATGCATACATTTTACCTGTGTTGGACTATGGATCTATTGTCTACGGTTCAGCCAGAACTAAAGAGCTCGATAAACTCAACGTGGTCCATCATACTGCCCTAAGGATAGTCACGGGGGCATTTAGAACTTCTCCTATTGTAAGCTTACTAGCGGAGTGCGGTCAACCTACTCTACAAGTAAGAAGAAACATCCGATGTGTGAACTATATTTCTAATGTAGCGAGAAATCCTAACCACCCCTGTTACCTTTTATTATTTAACGATCAATTAAGGATTAATATTAGAAGCGAGAGATACCCCCTTAATATTAGACTACGAGCTGAAGCTATGGATGATCATTACAAATCAATGACAGAATGTGTGACTTTTTTAAGCATTTATTTCAAGATGGACATCTTAGGTCTTTTCGCCTAAAGTTAGAAACACACTACCACCACGATAGTAGTGAGGCTGTCCTGAAACAGATTACCTACAATCACCTTCTTCTTCTTCTTCTTCGTCGCCTTTTCCCATGTTCAGATGGGGTCGACGTTTGTCGTCGGCCTCTCAATCAACTTTAGAGTGATCGCTTTGAGGCCAACTGGTTTTGGCTAAACAAAATTTTGACAAGCTAGAAGTACGATGTGTGATCAAACAACAGAAAGAGGAACCACAATGGGTATTACACCAGCCCAAAGTTACAATGCTCATCTCCAGTAAAAAAGACGAAGAATTACCATCAGAAATTAACGATAAATATCTCGAGTTCAAAAATGATAATAAAGATAAAATTCTATGCTTTACGGATGGATCAAAAAACAACAATTTTACAGGAGGAGCCTACAGTCTAAATGAAACGACGGGCTAGTCTTCTCCCTGTTTATAGTCCCCTAGCTAGACGCTGATCTACTCTCTGTTTATAGTCCCTCAGCCAGACTAAAGATTACCTACAGTATTATGAGAAAATTTAACTCCATCTTTCTGACTCCCCATGAGTTCACGTGATGTAACGTAACGTGGTGGTAGTATGTTTCTACCTTAAGTAATGTGTGACTTTGGCATTTTTCACACGGAAAGGAGGAGGGAGGGAGGGAGGGAGGGAGAGAGAAAGGAAAGAGATGCGATAGAGAATTGAGGGTAGACCAACAGCTAAAAAAAACTTTTTCATTGCTGGATTGAAATGCAGGAAACCGAAGTTCAGTTTAGTCTTCTAGCTAGAGATACATATGTAGGTAATAAATATGTATGTCAGTGTGTGGTAAGGTAGAACTGAACAATAAAATTTGTAAATTTAATTTGACTTCAAAGCCTCAATATCTACGATTCTAATCTACATACTCTAATCTACTTATTTCCCGAATTTTCTGCCTATTCCCTCTTACTCTCGGTCTTCCCCAATCTTAAACTCCCCTTTTATAAACTACAAGCCGAAATCCTTAAGGCATGGCCGTACTCTATAAACCTCATGTCACTCACCCATTTAGTGGTCTCGCTCGGCGTAGCTTAACAAAAACGAACCGGAAAATAGCCTATAACCTTCACGGGAGTGCAAGCAATAAGTTGACAAAGTTTCGTAGCAATCGGATGAGCGGTTTGGCCAGGCATAAAGTTTGAACAAACACACACACAAACATTCATTTTTAATACTTTCCATATCCTATAGGAAGGAAAGTAATGTTATATATTAGATTCTCCGTTCTCTCCCTTCCTCTCTATAATTTTGCTTTCCCCTAATTCCTCCCCATCTCTCTCTCTCTCTCTCACCTTATCTAAGTACTCGTATATCCCAGTTCTAAATTACTAATGAAACCACGGAGAACCAAGTTTCTTCCCCAACTTTAAAACTATGTTAATTAAATTCAGAAGAGAGAGAGACAGAGAGAGAGAGAGAGAGAGAGAGAGAGAGAGAGACAGAGAGAGAGAGAGAGAGAGAGAGAGAGAGAGAGAGAGAGAGAGAAGAGAGAGAGGAGAGAGAGAGGTAGAGAGAGTGAGGGGAGGAGAAGAAGGGAGAGAGGGAGAGAGAGAGAGAGAGAGAGAGAGAGAGAGAGATAAGCGGGAAATTTGTCGATAGTCAATATAAGAATTCAGTGCATCCCTTTCTCCCCTCTCCCTCTCTTTCCCTACTATATTTTCAATTTTCCTCTTCCTTCCTTAATATTTATTTTCCCCTCTCTTTGTCTTCCTTTCACTTTCCCTCCCTCCATCTCCCTATCTCCCATCTCTCTTCCACCTTTTATCCATCTCTCTCTTTATCCTCTCTCTCTCTCTCCTTCCTCATTCTTTTCGTCTGTATTGTATTTTCAGCTTAGGAAACAAAAGACGAAGAAGATAGCTACTTTGATGAAGGAAGGAAACAAAAGAGAGAAATGTGAGAAGAGAGAGAGAGAGGGGGGGGGAGAAATGGAGAGAGAAAAATAGTATTACAGAGAGATGATAGGATAATACAAGAAGAGAAGGAGAATGCTTTCAGAGAGACAGAGAAAAGGAGAGAGAGAGAGAGAGAGAGCAAGAGAGCAAGAGAGAAATAGAGGGAGGGAGGGAGAGAGAGAGAAAGAGAAAAGGAGAGAGTCATCGGAAGGACGAGTGAGAGAGCAAGAGAGAGAGAGAGAGAAAAGCATAGACTGGATAGAGTCATAGAAAGAAAGAGTGAGAGAGCAAGAGAGAAAGAAATAGAGAGAGAAAGAGAGGGAGGGAGGGAGAGAGAGAGACAGAGAAAAGGAGAGAGTCATCGGAAGGACGAGTGAGAGAGCAAGAGAGAGAGAGAGAGATAATATAAAGGGAGAGAGCTTTCAGAGTCAGAGGAAGGAAGAGTAAGAAAGCAAGAAAAAGAGAGGGGAGACAGAGAGAAAGAGAGGGAGAGACACTATCAAGGAATAAGGGAGAGAGCTTTCAGAGTCTCCAGTCACAGAGCATGATAGAGCATCCCCATTAGTTCATTAAGGGAACAAAGCACTAAACATTATGGATAAAGTTCAAAATGGTCAACTAACCAGAATAGAGAGGCGATTAGACAAAAGACTATGTCAACTAAGCATCAGGATAGATACAAAAGACAATATACAATAGAGAAAATACATAGATAGATAATACATGGAAAATGGGAAGGCTGCATGGAAAGTGGGAATATTGTATCTAAGCTGGGCATAATTGCTAATAAACAGAGGCGTAGCTCCCATGAAACTCAGGGAGCTCCCATAAAAAAAACACCCATTCATTCATAGTTATGGCAGTTCAGGGCTGAGCAGGACTGGGACAATTGGGACATATTGTATGTTGTCCCATATTTTTACATCCCAGTCAGGTTTATGGCTTCCCCTTTTTTAAATCCAACCACCTCACCTACGCTACTGACAAACTAAACCTGGATGTCAAAGTCAATCAGGACCCAGGAGACGGAATGATGTTCCAGGAGATAAACTCTTTCTTTTGTCCAACAGAGAGTCAGAAACGATGTAAAAATAAAGCAAATATCGAGATAATGCGGGGAGCTGAAATGTGTAACAATACACACACACAATACGAGACAATGGCCAATGAGGAGAGGGGTGGAGAGGAATTGATGGATGGGAGAGAAAGAGGGGTCGAGAGGAGAGAAGAGGAGATAAAACCGAGAGAGAAAAGAAGAAAAGGGAAGGGAGAGAGAGAGAGAAAGAGGGGAGAGAAAAGAGAAAGAGAAAAGAAAGAGGGAAGGGGGAAGAGAAGAGAGAGGGAGAAGAGAACAAAGAAGAGCAAAGAGTGGGGTAGACTGAAACAATGATAAACATACACGAGAAAGAGGAGGGATGGATGAGTGAGAAACGAAGAGAGAAGAGAGAACTGGAAAGAGAGAAGGTTAAGGAGATAACGAGATGGAGAGAGAAAGAAAGAGACAGGGAGATGTAAGAGAACAGAGGGAGGGAAGGGGGAGGAAAAGACAATAATGAGACACAAGGGAGAGCAAGAGGAAGAACAAAAGGATAGAGGAGGGAGAAAGAGTTGAAGGGGAGAGGAAACAGACAGAGGGAAGGAGGAGAGAGATTAAAAGATATAAGAGAGAGAGAGAGAAAGGGAGGAAGAGAGAGAGAGAGAGAAAAGGGGAGGGGGATGTGTGGGAGGAGGAAAAGTTACAAAACGCGTATAATATCTCTAGTAGCGCGGTCAAACTTTCTTGACTTGGCGGGGCGGAGCGCTACCGCGCTCCTTAATATCAGTCCAATAGTCCACTATAAAAAAGTCCACGGTAAATAACAGTCTCGTGGAATTAGTCCCCTCCCCTGTTAAACACCCGTATAATTCAGCAGTCTCCCTCAAACTGAAACACGAAGCTGGAATTTTTCCAAACGGACTCCTCTCTGCATGGAGGGAAACGTAGCCCCTTTCTCCCTCTCCAGTGATAGGGACCAACCCCCCTCTCCGGTGATAGGGACCAACTCCCCTAGAGTATCCCTAGGGGGTCCTGTATGGGAATTTATCACCCATATTACACAAGAGAGCACTGTCTGATGGAAGCTACTGGAGACTGGATTTTGGAAGAAGGGGGAGGAGAAAGAGTCTAGAATGAGGGAAGCAGGAAGAAGAGAAGAGAAGAGGAAGAGGAGGAGGAGGAACAGGAGGAGAAGGAAACGAAAGAAGAGGGGAAGGGGGAGACCCAGAAAAATAAAGAGGAAAAGAAGCAGGGAAGGAGGAGGTGAGATAGGATTCTAGGTTACATAATGAGGGTTATAGGAGATGTTACCTAGTGTTAAGTAACGTCTCCTTCTCAGATTCCCTCAAATAATGCATCACAACTATAATAGGGAATATTGGATCAATACACGTTATGCTCAAATAACACATTACAACTAGGGAATATTGGACATTTTTTTCTTCCTTTTCGGGCACCCTTTCGTAAAAAAAGATCAAATTTTTTTGTTAGTTTTTTCCATTACAAATTTTCATCTCCGCAGTCAGCTCTTTCTTTTTGGCCTACGTTTTGCTGTACCCTAACTACCTCATTTTCAGATTTCCTGCCCTCGGTCCCTTTCCCACCTTTGTAAGTTGTCCCTCATCATTGAGTGTAAACTGGACGAAAAACCAAGTATCTTTTGCCTATACATTCTCTTCCTCCTCCTCCTCCTTCCCCGCCCCTCCTCCTCGACGAACTATGCTTATCACAGAGAGGAGAGGCCTTTCCTTGATGATAAGAGGGAAGGCAGTTTTCCCATCTTAATTTTCTCATGGCTGAGTGCCAAACCCCTTCTCTATGTCGTCTATGCCATCTCCGTAAGCAATATGTACAGGAAAAGACGTCTCTATTATAAAAGACATTAGGAGAAAGAAAACGGCAGTAAACGCGAGTGCTGTCAGGGGAAAAAAGATGACTTTTAACTCGTTTTGTTTGTTTGTTTTTTTTTTCCCACTTAAGTACTTTTTTCCCCTCACTAACTAAAGTACTTTTTTCCCCTCACTAACTAAAGTACTCCCCCCCCCCTTTCACTAACTAAAGTACTTTTTCCCCTCACTAACTTAAGTACTTTTTTTCCCCTCACTAACTAAAGTACTTTTTTCCCCTCACTAACTTCTACTTACTTTCGTCCTACTACTTCCTTTCGTCTCCTTCTTCTACTTCTTTTTCTTCTCTCGTCGTCTTTGAACTATTTTTTTTTAGCCCCTTTTGTTCTCTTCTAGGAAATTTTACAACTCGTCTTCGGAATAGTGCTAGCAAAGGGTTAAACACATTCGCATTCTCTCGTTTCCTATTAACATTTTTTCACATTACAACAGTTTACACAACAAGAACTACAAAAACACAACTTGGTGCTGTTGAGATCACTTTGTTCGCTGGAATAGATGTACAGGGTTAGTCAAAAGATCGTCCCTAAAAACAGGGTGAAAAAAAAAAAAAAAAAACTTATCAAAGTATTAAGAATTGTAGGGCTGCTAAGAAATAACATTTTTGGGGGCACCCTGTACATTTTTGAAAATAAAAGTTGAATTTTGAGAAAAAAATCTCCTTTTGGGAAAGAAAAAAAAAATGATCAAAGAATCAACAATTGCAGGGTTGCTAATGCTAAAAAAAAAACTTTTTTTGGGGGCACCCTGTACATTTTGGGAAATAAAAAGTTGAATTTGAACAGGGTACCGAGCCCAATTGAATAATTTACATCTCGTTTTACACACCTTTAGCCGGCAGCAATTCAGAGAGGGGGAAAAGTAGGGTGAGTGAGCTTTGGCAACAACGTTTCCATTGTGACAATCGGGGGGATTAAAAAAAAAGGCATGTGTGGAAATGGAAAGCTTCCTTTATAGGTATGTACCTATTATTTTCATTAAATTATCATTTTTATTTTGACATGAGCAGAAAACCTCTTTATTTTTATCGCCAAAATCGGAAAATTCAATATTTGAGGAAATGACCGAGATGTTTTGTTGGTACAGAATTACAAAACCAGCCTAGTATGAACTTTTCACGACACAGAAAAACATGTTGTGAGATAGTGTTGAATTTTTTACACACAACAGTCACCTGATGACTGCGGCTTTTGGTAGGGAGTTCTATTACATCAATGCTTGACATTTATTTATTTTTAGCCCTGTTTGAGGATACCGTCAATGCCAACTTTAGGGCAAGAGAGTCAAATCAAATCAAATGTTTTTTTTTTTATTATTATTTGGTGCACATCAAGTTTAACCCATCTTTTGGGGGCAGTTGCCCCTACACGTAAGCCTTAGAGTGAATCGAGTAAGGCTGGTTACTAAATAAGCTCGAAGATCTGGGCAATCTTTAGTAGCTTATTGATTAAGTGTTTTCCATGGATGAACTTTAGGACAAACTTCTTGTCTTGTTGTTGTTAGAGCCCTATCACTAAACCACGAGTACAAGCAGTGGTAAACTTTTGTTTAAGCCCTTCTACTGATGACGCTATAAGTTCAGTTATTATTACCGAGGTAGGACATGACTGTCGTTTATAATTTCAAAACTGTGAATAACAAATAACAACAGCCATAAAAAACGGTTAGGTTGTTAGGCCGCGGCACTAATAAAGGCGCAAAGTTTTGTCGTTAGGCCGCGCCACAAATAGGACTCATAAAAATAAAAAGGCAAAGTTTAAGCCTTGTGCATGGAACCCTGAAATGATTGCTCGTATTTATATCAAAACCCCTGTGGGAAAACGCTGGGAAATTAAATGCAACCCTGGCAAGACACATGACCTTTAGTCCTAGTTCCCCGGTTTTGTGCAAAAGCCTCCTCCCTTCTTCTCATTCTCCTCCCCCCTGTCTCGTGTAAACCCCAGGGAAGCAACGTGAGGGCAGAGGGGGGAGGGATTTAATATAGTTGAGCTTTCCCCCCACAGCCTGCCCGAAAAAAGTTGCGACCCATATCGACAATTGAGAGCAAGTTTATATCTTCAAACAGCAACTGTTCTAGGCTGAACGCAAGACAACATTCTTTGATATACCTCGAATCTTTGAACACTGTTGCGACCCATATCGACAATTGAGAGCAAGTTTATATCTTCAAACAGCAACTGTTCTAGGCTGAACGCAAGACAACATTCTTTGATAAACCTCGAATCTTTGAACACCTTATGCTACTCGTATGTTGAGTGTTAAACCGTACGCACACAGGGAACAAAGGTGGTTTTCAGATGTTCAATGAGGACATCATGAAAAAGTTCTGATTAAGAGCTCAAGGATGGAGGAATTGGCTAAAAGCACAAGGTCGGAATGGCAAGCGCCTTAACGTCCCGAGAAAGACACAATGGACTAATAAAATTAGAAACAAATACATTACTTTCCTTCCTATAGGATAGGGAAAGTAAGAACACATGATACTCTCCCAATTATGATAAGCGAGCAATTCTGATTAAGAGCTCAAGGATGGAGGAATTGGCTAAAAGCCCAAGGTCGGAATTCGAACCCACGCACTCTTTCCTGGCAAGCGCCTTAACGTCCCGAGAAAGACATAATGGACTAATTAGAAACAAATACATTACTTTCCTTCCTATAGGATAAGGAAAGTAAAAACACATGAAACTCTCTCAATTATGATAAGCGAGCAGTACAATGAACAAAGCTTTTAAATCAATATTATAATAAGCTCCCTCTCTCTTTCTCTCATGTGATGTAATTGTCCCCGTGTATCTCCCGTCTCTCTCTATCCCTACTTTGTAATGCATAAATTATTTATAATATGTTTTGAATTACCACACACCTAAAAATATGCTGTGGTAATGTGACCATATTTGTCATTTGAATAATATGGTGGTCTAAAATTCTCTCTTTCTCTCATGTGATGTAATTGTCCCCGTGTATCTCCCGTCTCTCTCTATCCCTACTTTGTAATGCATAAATTATTTATAATATGCACCTCTTTTTGAATTACCATACACCTAAAAATATGCTGTGGTAATGTGACCATATTTGTCATTTGAATAATATGGTGGTCTAAAATTCCAAACTGAGTCGCCAAGTGCCCCCGGCATTCATGATTTTTCTACATGTGGGGTTCTAAACTTCTAAATAATTTAACTAAAAGCTGTTTTTTTTTAATTTTATTTTATTTACTGAACTTAGAAAAACTTTAATTTCAGTTCCATTATGAAACAGAAAGTTATGAACAAGGTCGAATAACTTTTTTTCCATTACATATTTCTTTTAAGGCCTTCTTCTAAAAGAGATTACTTACTATAAAAACGAAGAATTTAATAAAATAAATAATAATGGTGCCCGAAGTATTGAGAGACCAAAAGGGGGATCCTAAATGTGAACAATAAATATCATCTAATTGTTTTCTAAATTAGGCCAGGATTTGAACCCAACGACACTCCAAATCTTTCAATATAAACGATTATAGGGACAAAGTCTAGTTTTGGCAAATTCCTATGTAACCTGTAACCTAACGCTAATGATTTCTTTAAATATGTAGATTATAAAAAACATAGGTAAATAGTTATACAAATAAATAGAGTAAATGAGTTTCATGCGAAAATCAATAGCCATGCAGGGGTAAGGCATCTGATGAATAATTAAGGCTGTTTTGTGATCAATCTGGTGAGGAAAGATATAATTTCGAAATTGGACATGAAGCTCATCATGGTATTTGAGGCTTGATTTCATCTGAAAGAAGCTACAGGTTCAGTGAAAAATAAATGAAACTTGGATACGAAAGTTCTTTTTCCAGATATGTACGTTACACAACCCAAATTAATCATCAGAATGGCACATCAAAAAGTTAATGGACTTGGAAAAGAAAACAGGACCAAAATAAATGCACAATTTCGAAAAACAAATCAACAAAATGTGAAGCTAACAAAACAAACGTAAGGTACATAAATAAATCAAAGAAGGGGGACAAAGTATAACAAAGAAAAACAAAATTGAATTAAAGGAAAAAAAAGGAAACCAATAAAAATAAAATGAATGATAGAATGCTCGTCTTAATAGGCCTTGGTAGCATATAGTACTTATCTATTTGTATCACTTACATAACTAGCATCAAGTACCTACAGATTTGATAAATTGTGGATTAAAA
Source organism: Diaphorina citri (assembly GCF_000475195.1). Taxonomy (NCBI): domain Eukaryota; kingdom Metazoa; phylum Arthropoda; class Insecta; order Hemiptera; family Psyllidae; genus Diaphorina; species Diaphorina citri. Next base: position 119,214 of record NW_007378282.1, on the reverse strand, counting down.
ATACGATTTTTGATTCAAGTTCTATTGAAATTTTGTTCAAATTAAATTCAGGGACATGCGTATGGAACTTTTTCACAATAAAACAATGAACATTGGGAGAGGTGTTGAAATACAGACAAAATACAAATGTACAATACTGAAACCTGAAAAGTTGTACAAAACTCTTTAACATCCTGTTTGAAGATTTTATTCGTGACTTATTTAAACTATTCTATACTTTTACTACACCAAAGAAAATGTTTAGTATTTTTAGAACGCAATTTTCCTATACTAATGTAAGATATAAGTACTTCGTTTAATTTAAACATAAAACTGAGTAAAATACGAGTATGGACAAGGATGGGATGTTAAATCTCATGCAGATATCAAACTACAGGACCAACATTATGAAGAGATAAGTATTTGGAATTTATCCTCTAAAATAACGGCCGACAGGGACTAAAATATTACAATCACAACATCCCTAGATAATTTAGATAAAAATTAGAATCCCAGACAAAAAAAAAAATCAGGCAGCATAAAGTTGTAGCATGGCTTGTAAAAAACCAAACCTATTTACATAAAAAATGTACAATAATAATATTTATATTATATTAAAAAAAAAAAAATACTTTCATAACTGAGGGGAAAAGCGTGGGTTACTTTTTCTTTCATCATACATTATTTTAAGATGTTTTAGAGTAAAAAGTTCTGTATCCGCAAGTCCCTAAACATTATTAAAAAAATGTTAAAATATAATATTGCATTTGTATATGAACATAACATTAGGTTTGAGTTTTGAGGCAAACTGTTAATTTAATTAATTCCAACAAAAATAACATCAACAAACTTGTGATGCAATATGTTCTGTTGAGAAAAAAAATTAGTTCTGACACACTTTCCATATTATTTGTAAGAGTAAAAGAAAAGTTGACAAACCAAATGTTAGAGACAGAGGGTAAAAGGGGAAGAGAGGATAAAATAAAACAAAATCAAACTAAATAAAAATACAAGGATGATATTGCAGAAATGTGAAACCTTGGGTAACTTACTGGATTTGCACACAGATAAGTAGGTTGTAAGATAGATCAAAAAGTTTACCAACCGCTATTTACTTCTGAACCAAACCCCTCTTTTGTTGCCTACATGGAAATCAAGAAAGTTCATCTTGTTTACGTATGTAGTTTCATCAAAGTTCAAATGTAACATGCCCCAAGATTTTCATTTCCTGTTCAGTAAATGAAAGAACCCACTCTCTACGTCACAAATGGAATTCGGATGTACATATGTATTTTACTCAAATCAAATGTATTAGGCCTTTGGATTGTACTTAAGCACGTGTGCTTCATTCGAATGAATAAGAGATTTTTCTCGTTTGCTCTTCTTCCCTTGATGCAAGCTTCGAGAGTATTGAATTTCTTCGCCTTTTGCCTCTCAATTTACAATTTACAAACAGGATCTTGAGCCAGTGGCGTAGTTATGAAAGAAATACGTAATCAAGCACGACATGCTTTTGACAAGCCTTTATGATTATCTTCCTACCATTATAAACTTCCTTGCTTTCCGAAATGTCTGTTGAATTGATATGTCTCAAGGCTATGTATGACCCATATCACACAGGACTTTGAAATTTCAGTCTTTCCTGTGATAACTCCGTCGACCGTTCCAACATTGGAAAGCTCTATCCGACTTCCATTACGGTGCTTACGTATGTCTACACTAATCCAGCTAGAGGAGCCATACGTAAGCGCGATACCACGCAATCAAAACACTTTCCACGATGGCTAACTTCACAATTTGCAATCTTGGAAAGCCCGTGAACAGTTTCACAGTTCAATAACGACTTCATCAGAGTTTCATCTACTTCGTAGGCTTTTTCAAGATGACTGCCTTTTCAAGTAGAAAAGTCATCTTGAAAAACCTCACAAACTAAGTGAAACTCAGGACTGGGAAGGGAGGAAAAGTGGGAATCAAAATCCAATACCAGGTAACATGTCTTTAGCCACCCACACTCCTTTTATCAAGGGGACAGGGGTTGTCTTGCCCTTGGGATTATTCCTGTGATAACTCCGTCGACCGTTCCAACATTGGAAAGCTCTATCCGACTTCCATTGCGGTGCTTACGTATGTCTACACTAATCCAACTAGAGGAGCCATACGTAAGCGCGATACCACGCAATCAAAACACTTTCCACGATGGCTAACTTCACAATTTGCAATGTTGGAAAGCACATTTACTGATGAACTTTTGGGTACCTAATATGAACCTCGTACACCATTTTTACCTTGGTGAAGAAGGTAAAAATAAATTAAAAAGGGACAATTAAAGGTTTCTTTTTCTTCACTGACGGAAAATACAACGACCCACAGCCCCATGTGACCAAATTGAGCAATAAGGGCATGAAAACGAGGAATCAAATGGCCCTAATTGTTTTCTAAATTAGGCCAGGATTTGAACCCAACGACACTCCAAATCTTTCAATATAAACGATTATAGGGACAAAGTCTAGTTAATTTTGGCAAATTCCTATGTAATCTGTAACCTAACGCTAATGATTTCTTTGAATATGTAGATTATAAAAATATAGGTAAATAGTTATACAAATAAATAGAGTAAATGAGTTTCATGCGAAAATCAATAGCCATGCAGGGGTAAGGCATCTGATGAATAATTAGGGCTGTTTTGTGATCAATCTGGTGAGGAAAGATATAATTTCGAAATTGGACATCAAGCTCATCATGGTATTTGAGGCTTGATTTCATCTGAAAGAAGCTACAGGTTTAGTGAAAAATAAATGAAACTTGGATACGAAAGTTCTTTTTCCAGATATGTACGTTACGTCATCATGGTATTTGAGGCTTGATTTCATCTGAAAGAAGCTACAGGTTCAGTGAAAAATAAATGAAACTTGGATACGAAAGTTCTTTTCCAGTTATGTACGTTACACAACCCAAATTAATCATCAGAATGGCACATCAAAAAGTTAAAGAACATGGAAAAGAAAACAGGATCAAAATAAATGCACAACTTTCGAAAAACAAATCAACAAAATGTGAAGCTAACAAAACAAACGTAAGGTACATAAATAAATCAAAGAAGGGGGACAAAGTATAACAAAGAAAAACAAAATTGAATTAAAGGAAAAAAAAGGAAACCAATAAAAATAAAATGAATGATAGAATGCTCGTCTTAATAGGCCTTGGTAGCATATAGTACTTATCTATTTGTACCACTTAACTAGCATTAAATACCTACAGATTTGATAAATTGTGGATTAAAAATACGGAAAAAAAAGGAAACCAATAAAAATAAAATGAATGATAGAATGCTCGTCTTAATAGGCCTTGGTAGCATATAGTACTTATCTATTTGTATCACTTACATAACTAGCATCAAGTACCTACAGATTTGATAAATTGTGGATTAAAAATACGATTTTTGATTCAAGTTCTATTGAAATTTTGTTCAAATTAAATTCAGGGACATGCGTATGGAACTTTTTCACAATAAAACAATGAACATTGGGAGAGGTGTTGAAATACAGACAAAATACAAATGTACAATACTGAAACCTGAAAAGTTGTACAAAACTCTTTAACATCCTGTTTGAAGATTTTATTCGTGACTTATTTAAACTATTCTATACTTTTACTACACCAAAGAAAATGTTTAGTATTTTTAGAACGCAATTTTCCTATACTAATGTAAGATATAAGTACTTCGTTTAATTTAAACATAAAACTGAGTAAAATACGAGTATGGACAAGGATGGGATGTTAAATCTCATGCAGATATCAAACTACAGGACCAACATTATGATGAGATAAGTATTTGGAATTTATCCTCTAAAATAACGGCCGACAGGGACTAAAATATTACAATCACAACATCCCTAGATAATTTAGATAAAAATTAGAATCCCAGACAAAAAAAAAAATCAGGCAGCATAAAGTTGTAGCATGGCTTGTAAAAAACCAAACCTATTTACATAAAAAATGTACAATAATAATATTTATATTATATTAAAAAAATAAAAATACTTTCATAACTGAGGGGAAAAGCGTGGGTTACTTTTTCTTTCATCATACATTATTTTAAGATGTTTTAGAGTAAAAAGTTCTGTATCCGCAAGTCCCTAAACATTATTAAAAAAATGTTAAAATATAATATTGCATTTGTATATGAACATAACATTAGGTTTGAGTTTTGAGGCAAACTGTTAATTTAATTAATTCCAACAAAAATAACATCAACAAACTTGTGATGCAATATGTTCTGTTGAGAAAAAAAATTAGTTCTGACACACTTTCCATATTATTTGTAAGAGTAAAAGAAAAGTTGACAAACCAAATGTTAGAGACAGAGGGTAAAAGGGGAAGAGAGGATAAAATAAAACAAAATCAAACTAAATAAAAATACAAGGATGATATTGCAGAAATGTGAAACCTTGGGTAACTTACTGGATTTGCACACAGATAAGTAGGTTGTAAGATAGATCAAAAAGTTTACCAACCGCTATTTACTTCTGAACCAAACCCCTCTTTTGTTGCCTACATGGAAATCAAGAAAGTTCATCTTGTTTACGTATGTAGTTTCATCAAAGTTCAAATGTAACATGCCCCAAGATTTTCATTTCCTGTTCAGTAAATGAAAGAACCCACTCTCTACGTCACAAATGGAATTCGGATGTACATATGTATTTACGTATTGTACGTGTATGATGTACAGAGGTAACTGAATGTACATGGGAATGAAATGCTGTATCAAAATTATGTTCCTTTACATTTACACTGCAGATTTGTTTTCCGGATTTCAAAATGGAGTTTCCCTATTGGCCTTAAACTAATTCCAAACAATATAAACTTGTTCTCTTCACCCTCTATGTGTAGGTAAGTTAGGTATGTATATGTAGATTGTATAGTCCAAAGAGTTAGAGATTTTATAGAAGGAATGTAGATAGTAGATCCCTAAGTAGGTACTAAGGAAAAACTTTGGAAATATTTAAAAAACTTACAAGGAAATTGAAAAGTTGACCTTTTGAACAAAGATAGAATGCAGTCAATCTAAGTCATTCTGTACTTATTTGAGATGAACTCAAAACACATTCATAGTCAGTATACATACTGTGTGCTAAGTAAACGAAAGAGACAATGATAAATATCAGCAAATAAGCCCCGTCAAGTTGAATCAAATTGAAGATACATATTTGACTTTTAATACAAATGTTTTTGGGAGCTTCATGCCCTCGTTGTGTCGATTTACTGAAGAATGATAAATGAAGATACATATTTGACTTTTAATACAAATGTTTTTGGGAGCTTCATGCCCTCGTTGTGTCGATTTACTGAAGAATGATAAATAATAAACCGAAGAAAATATCAGACGGTTAAACATGAAGCATTCTTGGAGTAAGGAGTAATATCCTAACTTTATGTGTAAAATTTGTAGAGGGAAAACAGATTGAAAAGAACGAGACAGTAGAAATACATCCATAAAAATAAGGAAATGGTGGAAAGTATAAGAAAAATAGCACACAAGGACAATCATGATGAACACGAGTCAATTCAAGAGAAAGAGAGAGAACTATTAACAATGACAGAGACGTAATAAAACTGTAAAGTTTAGTCTGTAGTCGTTGTGTTGGAAAGAAGTTTTTACTGAACATTTATGATGTGTTTGCAAAATATTGTGATGATGATTTCTACAATTTCTCCAACAGTCAATTGATATGTGTGCCTTTCATTTCTCTGGGGGTACAGATTGGTTCATTCAATTGTTAAGACAATCCCTTATTTTTACTATTTTTTTATTTTTCAATACAAATTTCTGCTCAAATTATATATAAAAAAGTAGAATAGAAATTAAAGCGAGTAACATAAATATAAGAAACAAAATATAATATTATTCAACGGAAATTAAAATTTGAATTCTGGTGAGGAAAACTGAAGCATTTGCCAAAGATAAAATAGAACGCTTGATTTGAATAACTATCAACGGAAATTAAAATTTGAATTCTGGTGAGGAAAACTGAAGCATTTGCCAAAGATAAAATAGAACGCTTGATTTGAATAACTATATGTATTGTAGGTGAAAATTATTCCATACAAGATACTTTCAAATAAATTTTGGGGGAAAAAATTAAAATAAAATCAAAATCAATCAGGTTAGTTAAGAATGAAAGATAAACTGAGCAAACAGTAGTAAGTAGGTATATAGAAATAAGATGTAAATCAAATGGTCAATAATCAGCAAACTGCAAATGATAAACTAAACAAAAACTCAGGTGCCAATTATAACAGATAGAAAACGCGTTCTAGTTAATTGAAATACAATATTAGATAATACAAAATTGAATTTAAACCTTAATCAATCTGAAAAGTATTAATAAAACAATGATACAGACATCATTTTCAGAAGAAAAAAAAAGTGCCTTGCACATAAAGTGAAAATATAGTCATTTCTAAGTTGTAACATAATATTATTATGGTAAATTCTCATACGAACTTTGAAAATCATCAAAAAAATATTTTAATTTCTTTTTACATTGCAGGTATGGGTACTTTCAATATTGAATATTAAGCGGATATCGTAATGAGAAACTAATTGAACCCTTAAATGACAATAAAACCTCTCGTCATTTCAGAGTAGGATAAGACCTCAAAAAAGGTGCAAGAAATCAAAAAAATGGTCGAAAAAATCCTTAAATTCTGACATCTCATTAGGCACATGGAACACCAGGGTAATGTGTCTCGAAAGTTTCACAGCAGAAATCTAAAGCCTGGTGCCCACTGGAAACATTTGTTTCTCAATTGTTGCGAAATAAATGTTATCCGAATGTTGAGCAACTTTCAAGATAAAATCTGTTGCATACCGATTTAAAACCAAGAAAAAGGTGTCAGAAATAAGCCTTATTTTTACTTTCTTACCTAATACCTATTGATTGGGATGCTAAGATGCTATGCACTGCCTAGGCAAAGTATGACATTACTTTAAGAATAGAAATAAGTCTGGACTTTGGAGATGAAAAAAATACGGAATTGTTGCCGAAATATGTCTGGATTGTTGAGCAACAATGTTTCTGATGGAAATGTTGCTGGTGGGCACTAGACTTAAACGTCAAGACTTATGTGATGTGACGCCTGACGCGTTTGTCCAAGATATGTTGGAGACAATTGTCTGCGTTGACGCATTAGGAAGACAGCTTCATGACTTTAGAAAGCTCTTAATAGGTTGGGGAGACATTGCGGGGTGATGGCTCATTGGGGAGCAGTGACATTTTTATTAAAAAAGATCTGTCAGTGCCAAATGTTACTTCCGACTTCTTTTGCTGCTGTTTAGAGCAGACCAGAGAATATTGGGGGATTTTTTTCCCCCCTCTCTTTACTCGCCCTTGCTTTTTTTTTACTGGGATTTTAACCAACTTATTTATCCAGAGACTGAGTGCACCCCAAATTTTAATAGCGTTTAATAAAAGTGCCTCATTTATACTGCTTGTTTAGGACTGAAAAGTCCCTTCATTCCAGCAGTAGGCTACCACTATTATTGGGGTCAAATTCTTAAAGAAAGCTGATGGAAAAATTCCATACCTCGGCTGGGATTGAACCCACATCCTCCTGATTACGAAATTGCTTTAAAATATAATTATGTATGAAAAAGTTTCTAGACCCTTTGAAACTTTAATTAAATGTTTCCTTTTGAATTGCAGTAATTTTAAATAAATAAATAATCACTTATTTGCTCACGAATAGATGCAAATTCATGCTGGGTATTATTGGGAATAATATTACAAAGTGAAGAACAGGAATAATACAAAATGCAGATTATTTTGTTACTCATTTCGCATACATTTTTCTTCCCTCTGTCTATTCCTGACATTTGCGTTCACGTCAAGGAACTCAATTTGAAGTTTAAATTGAAAATGTCTTCCAGAAAATGAAGTTGAAGTTTTCAGTTCGACTGGAGGGAAATTCATCAAGCAAAAGCATTGTGAAGGGGTCTTATTCCCTCTGTCTATTCCTGACATTTGCGTTCACGTCAAGGAACTCAATTTGAAGTTTAAATTGAAAATGTCTTCCAGAAAATGAAGTTAAAGTTTTCAGTTCGACTGGAGGGAAATTCATCAAGCAAAAGCATTGTGAAGGGGTCTTTAATACTTTCTGTTAAAGCATATACAATATTATACAAGAAAAACAATTTTTAAAATGCAAATAATCATTAACATAATTTTGTTCACAAATGAATTAGAACAAACCGTGGGGTTTTGTTTTTGAAACCCCAAATAACATTTAGTGTACCCAACATCACTCTTTTCAATTTGGACAAAGTAAGAATTAAGAAAGAGAAAATTAGTTCTAGCTCTCAAAATACCAAAGAAAACGAAATCAAGGTGTGATGACTAAATATACTACTAAACTCATTACTGTAACCAGTGTATTACGAATATTATGTTACCACAAACTCACTGCAAAAGACACAGTTAAAAAAGTTTACAGTTTGAATACTAAAGCGATGGTAAATATACTACTAAACTCATTACTGTAACCAGTGTATTACGAATATTATGTTACCACAAACTCACTGCAAAAGACACAGTTAAAAAAAGTTTACAGTTTGAATACTAAAGCGATGACAATTTTTAATCCAAATAATCATGGCTCATTGTTATGAAACTCAACATGTGTAATTCCAGCGGAATACGTCAAAACAGAAATGACTATATAAATTCTCACTTGGTTCTCATTTGCATCACTTACCATGCGAGGACTTTTTCACTATTACTTTGGCTATTAGGGTTTTATTGTGTGTGGAGGTATAATATTATAGAAGAAGGTACACAGAAGTGGAGCAAGAAGAAGACACCCAAACACAGATATTAAGAGAGGGGGCAGAGAAAATAAAAAGACAAAATTATATAAATATCTAAATGACGAAGAAAGTTATGTGAGACAAAAATTACAAAACAATATTGGGAAAGTGTATCAGAATATTGAAGAACATGGTCGGAAAATCAATGCATTAATAATTTCATGTTAATACGAGTTGACAATATTTTCTAAAAATCCTTTACATACATCCTTTTTCAAGTTTTGTTCGCTTTTTTTTCTTAGGGCTCACGTAATTATGAAAAATTGTATTTATTTTAAAATAATAATGAGCCAATCATTATTCAAAAAATTCAGTCCAAAGAACAATCTTTTAAAATACATATCTATGTAATGCATTGACTTTCAATTTAAATGTTAACAGAAATATGGATTCTTTTGCTTTTTACTGAACTATATTTTCATCAGTTGTAAAAGGTTGTAACTGTTTGATCAAGTATGTACTCAGATCAATTAAAAATAAGAGCATTTCAGGAATGAACTTTTACAAGTTTATTTTTTAACTCCTTTCTTTTTACCTTTTTCTCTTCTCTTTTTAAAAGACGTAGGTACAATACATCAAGTATGTACTCAGATCAATTAAAAATAAGAGCATTTCAGGAATGAACTTTTACAAGTTTATTTTTTAACTCCTTTCTTTTTACCCTTTTCTCTTCTCTTTTTAAAAGACGTAGGTACAATATAATGACAATATTTTGCTGTGTAACCTCAACTCCTAGACATGACCTACACCGATATTGTAAAAAAGGGGGCGATAAAATTTATCTATTTTACTTTTCTTTTCACAAATGTTATTGAATTAATTAATTATGGATCTATACTGAAAAAAAAAGCTAAATCTACACGGAAATGAGGAAATCAGTACAAAACAGGAACCACAGCATTCACATTGGGTGAAAAAGAAAAGAGAAAACTAATAAAAGTATGTAATCAACCAAATATAAGAAGCGAAATTCATATTTATGACGGAAAATAAAGAATGGAAACACACACAACAGTTTAAAAGGGATAATCAACAAAACAAAGAACACCGAAGCTTTGGAAAGGTTCTCTCAAGAAATTAATTTCCCCGATATCCAGTATCTAAAGGTGTTAGCTATACGTATAATCGTATAAATATGTCAATAAAGGGAATTTTAAAGGAATTTTAATTGTGTTAAGCATATTTAAATGCTTGTCACAAACATCGTTCCCCGATTATTTCACCTAGATAAATTTCATGACATGACTTGGACTCGAACCACCAACCTCCAGATCCAAAGTCCAACGCGTTAACAACTGCACCACTGAGGTTGGTATAATATGTCAATAACCCATGTAATTACAAATTTAAAAGCTTTAAGTACCCATTTAAGTGTATACGAGATAATAAAAAATAAGTGAAATAGTAATTTTCTTGTTTGACGGTTTACTTTTGTGTACTCCTCAATCTTCTTGGGAATACAGTTTGAAAATAATTTAAATGTGATTGATTTATTTATTTATTTATTTCTTAAAGTCTGGTCCTCATCTTTTGTTTAACTACTCCTTCTACCTAGATATATTTGGAGTTCCCTCCTAAGTCTTTTTGGCACTAAAAAACTGCAGATAAAAAAGTAATATTACACCTAAACTATTCGTTACATACAAACATAGAATGATAGAACACATAACCGTTAGGTATTTTGTGTCTGTAATTTTGTCAATTTCACAGAAAATACTTTCCGTGTCGAAAATACAACTGTACGCAAAGTATGTATTTGATTACAAAACGAGAGAGAGAAAACTAGTAAAAAGCAAAATATAATAAAGTAAGAACAGAAACGAGAGAAAAAAATTAAAAATAAAAAGAGGGAGAAAATAAAATATGAGCAAGTAAATCTAATAAAAATAAAAGTAAATTAAATAAAGAAAAAGTAAAGTCGGGGGAACACAAGAAGATAAGTATAATTTGATCATAATGTGAAAGCTACGGCAGAAACTTAGCAACGGCATTAAAATAATCATTATACCGGTGCCATTCTAGATAATCATATGGAAAATTAACCTTTATTTCCTCCGTTATCTTGCAGGAAAGCTTAAAAGAGTAAAATTAAAAATGTGCACTTAGGTATTTTTACAGAAACTGAATGTAAAACCGTAGTGTTCTAAGAAGAAATACACTTGTTGCAACATTCCTTCAATAAGACATACACATAGAATAGAAAACTATATATAGAGGAGTTGGGTACATTTTCTAAATGTCGACATTTTCCTGTTTCAGAGGTAAATTCGACATATGTAGCTCCTGATGGATGAATTTTAACTCGTATCAAGCAAACAAAACCAGGAGCTTTTGTGACAAACAAGTTCCTGATTTGCAAACTTTTTTCCGAACTAACTTTTGTCACAGATTTGCCAGCAAAAGGTAACATGCCCCAAGATTTTCATTTCCTGTTCAGTAAATGAAAGAACCCACTCTCTACGTCACAAATGGAATTCGGATGTACATATGTATTTACGTATTGTACGTGTATGATGTACAGAGGTAACTGAATGTACATGGGAATGAAATGCTGTATCAAAATTATGTTCCTTTACATTTACACTGCAGATTTGTTTTCCGGATTTCAAAATGGAGTTTCCCTATTGGCCTTGAACTAATTCCAAACAATATAAACTTGTTCTCTTCACCCTCTATGTATGAAATGCTGTATCAAAATTATGTTCCTTTACATTTACACTGCAGATTTGTTTTCCGGATTTCAAAATGGAGTTTCCCTATTGGCCTTAAACTAATTCCAAACAATATAAACTTGTTCTCTTCACCCTCTATGTGTAGGTAAGTTAGGTATGTATATGTAGATTGTATAGTCCAAAGAGTTAGAGATTTTATAGAAGGAATGTAGATAGTAGATCCCTAAGTAGGTACTAAGGAAAAACTTTGGAAATATTTAAAAAACTTACAAGGAAATTGAAAAGTTGACCTTTTGAACAAAGATAGAATGCAGTCAATCTAAGTCATTCTGTACTTATTTGAGATGAACTCAAAACACATTCATAGTCAGTATACATACTGTGTGCTAAGTAAACGAAAGAGACAATGATAAATATCAGCAAATAAGCCCCGTCAAGTTGAATCAAATTGAAGATACATGAGAAAGGAGAGAGTGGAAGAGTTTGAAACAAAGGAAAGGAAGAGAGCTTCAATTATTTAGGTCACAAGGTGAACCTTTGAAACTTTGGAGAGAACACAGTCTTTCTTTCTCCCTACAGATAATCCTGGGCTGTCACTCATAAGGATAAGAATTAAGAATTGAGGTGCTCATAAGAAATGAGGGGTTGTAAAAAAAGAAGAAAAAAATATCCCCCTTTTTTGAAGAAAGAAAGAAAAAAAAACTTATCAAAGTATTAAGAATTGTAGGGCTGCTAAGAAATAACATTTTTGGGGGCACCCTGTACATTTTTGGAAATAAAAGTTGAATTTTGAGAAAAAATCTCCTTTTGGGGGGAAAAAAACTGATCAAAGAATCAACAATTGCAGGGTTGCTATAAAATAACATTTTTTGGGGGCACCCTGTACATTTTGGGAAATAAAAAGTTGAATTTGAACAGGGTAGCGAGCCCAATTGATGAATTGAATAATTTACATCTCGTTTTACACACCTTTAGCCGGCAGCAATTCAGAGAGGGGGGAAAAGTAGGGTGAGTGAGCTTTGGCAACAACGTTTCCATTGTGACAATCGGGGGGATTAAAAAAAAAAGGCATGTGTGGAAATGGAAAGTTTCCTTTATAGGTATGTACCTATTATTTTCATTACATTATCATTTTTATTTTGACATGAGCAGAAAACCTCTTTAAGGATATTTTTATCGCCAAAATCGGAAAATTCAATACTTGAGGAAATGACCGAGATGTTTTGTTGGTACAGAATTACAGATACAAAACCAGCCTAGTATGAATTTTTCACGACACAGAAAAACATGTTGTGAGATAGTCTTGAATTTTTAACACACAACAGTCACTTGATGACTGCGGCTTTTGGTAGGGAGTTCTATTACATCAATGCTTGACATTTATTAATTTTTAGCCCTGTTTGAGGATACCGTCAAAGCCAACTTTAGGGCAAGAGATTCGTATAGGTTTAACCCATCTTTTGGGGGCAGTTGCCCCTACACGTAAGCCTTAGAGTGAATCGAGTTAGGCTGGCTACTAAATAAGCTCGAAGATCTGGGCGATCTTTAGTAGCTTATTGATTAAGTGTTTTCCATGGATGAACTTTAGGACAAACTTGTCTTATTGTTGTTAGAGCCCTGTCACTAAACCACGAGTACAAGCAGTGGTAAACTTTTGTTTAGGCCCTTCTACTGATGACGTTATAAGTTCAGTTATTATTACCGATCTTTTCAATCTAGGTTGTGTACACAATTCTGTCAATTTAAACTGGGGGAAAAAAGGTTACTTTTCTCTCTATCTTCAAATCATTCGATAGAGCAAAGGACAGACAGACAAGAGAAAAAAGAGGGAAATACAAATCTGGGGTTTAAACACGGGGTGGTGGAAAAAAAGTAAGGATTGATTTATTTCAGAGGGAGGGGAAGTGGAAGGAGGGTTATTTTGGTGAGACTAGTGAAAAAGGGGACAAAACAAAGGTCATTCAGAATGTTCTCAAAAAATGCAATGCAAAAATTTTAAATTGTGTCTTATCCGAATTAGATGTAGTAATCGAAAAAAAGAGCAAACTGGAAGGTGAATTCTTCGAGCACTAGGTATTTTAGTTTTTCAAAACCCGCTCAAGTAGAACCCTTCATGCAAATAACTTTAACATTCACAGTCATTGGTTACCTCTCAATCAACAATGCAATACAGGCAAAAGATGGTAGGCTAGTCAATGCTATCTTTAAATGTATCGCAAGAAATATCTAGGAATATTGTACATAATATGTATCACATGTTTATTATCTGTCTGGGAGTTGAGAACTCTCTGAATGTCCATATAGTACACCAACAATAAACAACTAGGACTAGAAGAAAAAAATAGAAATACTATTGATAATAAAGATTAGCTTACCGTCTATTTTATGTGTTAGTACATCATAAAGATCAGAACATATTTGTCAAGTACACAACAGAGTTTCAAGATGTGTTGTGAAGTGTGAACGAAAGACAGATAAAGAAAAGAGAAAGAAAATATAATAAGAGATGGAAATAGTAACAATAATGATCATTAGCTCTGAGAAACTTTCAGGATTTTCATGAGAATGTTTACTTGGAGATCATACATTGGGGGACCCAAACATTGAATGTGTCCAATTTAAACCGTTAACTTTAACTATCAAAGATAAAATGTTATAAAAATAGATTTGAACTTCAAGTTCTATTTACTTTCCAATTCAAGTGCGAGGATTGAGGAAGACACTAAGTGTAATAATTCTCATGAAATTCTTGGATTTCCGCAGAAAATTTCGTTACTTGAACGATTCAGTTCACGTACTTATTTGCTATGTGTGGGAATGAAAGGAAAAAAAAATGTAGGAAAAAAAGGCGATAGTTAAGAAGTAAAAGCAGCAATAGAGATACTGAAGCTTTGCAAAGTTCTCAAATGAATAAACAGACTAGCTGATAATGACAATGAAATAAGGAGAATATCTGAAAATGAAAATATTAGAAACAAGACAGATGGACAATTTTCGAGGTTTAACTCATACGTATTTCAAAATATGCAGTAGAATTTACAAGAACTAAAGAACTTAAAAAAAAGGCCCATGGCTTTTTGCGGGCTGGCTGATGGAAAATCTTGCATGAGGACAATTGAGTAGCTACTTTAATCGAGTAGCGACCAGTGGCGGCATTACCAGTGTAAAAAGATTATTGAAATATGGAAATTGGTTGTAAAGGAGGCACTTAGTAATGTTGTGGTATCCATAAAAGTTGTGAAAAAGCTTTGCTTTACCACAAAGAATTTGAGATTTTTTTGATTGATTTTTGACTCACCTTTTTCACCTACGAAAGGTAGAGACCACGTGAACACATCCATGAAATTTGGTAACCAGTACGGATGTGGAGAACAGTTGAATTGTCTTATATTCATTACATTATTTTCATATTTTAAAACTGCAGCCTGGAAGAGAGAAACAAAATTGTATTAACAATTCATGTTGGATTTCAGCAATATTTATTCAGTCATTAGAACTCCTGTCAAGCTAACAGCCAGTTAAGTTCCATTTAATTTGCTGTTTGAGGCTGGAAAGAAGGTTGGTGAAATCCACTATCAGTCCAGCTAAACTTCATTTGGTTGCTAAAGGAACAGAGCATATTGTTGAATGAATATAAGTAGATACTAGATATTTATCCTTCAATTTTCCAAATTTCAAAAAGAAAGTTGTTAGGTGAATGAAAAATTTTGTTATTGAACAACAGTGCAGTTGTCTTTGGTGTTGCATGAGTCCAATTTAAACCGTTAACTTTAACTATCAAAGATAAAATGTTATAAAAATAGATTTGAACTTCAAGTTCTATTTACTTTCCAATTCAAGTGCGAGGATTGAGGAAGACACTAAGTGTAATAATTCTCATGAAATTCTTGGATTTCCGCAGAAAATTTCGTTACTTGAACGATTCAGTTCACGTACTTATTTGCTATGTGTGGGAATGAAAGGAAAAAAAAATGTAGGAAAAAAAGGCGATAGTTAAGAAGTAAAAGCAGCAATAGAGATACTGAAGCTTTGCAAAGTTCTCAAATGAATAAACAGACTAGCTGATAATGACAATGAAATAAGGAGAGTATCTGAAAATGAAATATTAGAAACAAGACAGATGGACAATTTCCGAGGTTTAACTCATATTTCAAAATATGCAGTAGTATTAAAAAGAACTAAAAAATTGAAAAAAAAAAGGCCTTTGGCTTTTTGCGAACAGTTATTAGGGCTGTCTGATAG
Organism: Diaphorina citri; assembly: GCF_000475195.1. NCBI lineage: Eukaryota > Metazoa > Arthropoda > Insecta > Hemiptera > Psyllidae > Diaphorina > Diaphorina citri. Next base: position 103,455 of record NW_007378282.1, on the reverse strand, counting down.
GCAATCTTATCAATTCCTTGTTAGCAGTGGAAATGGAATATAACACATGCGAGCTTCGGTTTGTACTTGGTTCCTTGTCTGTTTCTAACACTGAAGATATTTTCATTTTCCCTAAGGGTAATGTCGCATACTTATTGGGAAAAATCCTACAATGCTGCAGTGAGCACCAAAGTTGTGACATAATAACACAAAGAAATTGCATTTACATTTATTTGCCCTGAACAAGAGCTGAGCCCTGATATTCTTACGAGAGAAATGGGATTTGGGTTTTACTCAAATCAAATGTATTAGGCCTTTGGATTGTACTTAAGCACGTGTGCTTCATTCGAATGAATAAGAGATGTTTCTCGTTTGCCCTTCTTCCCTTGATGCAAGCTTCGAGGGTATTGAATTTCTTCGCCTTTTGCCTCTCAATTTACAATTTACGAACAGGATCTTGAGCCAGTGGCGTAGTTATGAAAGAAATACGTAATCAAGCACGACATGCTTTTGACAAGCCTTTATCTTTATGATTATCTTGTTTTACTCAAATCAAATGTATTAGGCCTTTGGATTGTACTTAAGCACGTGTGCTTCATTCGAATGAATAAGAGATTTTTCTCGTTTGCCCTTCTTCCCTTGATGCAAGCTTCGAGAGTATTGAATTTCTTCGCCTTTTGCCTCTCAATTTACAATTTACGAACAGGATCTTGAACCAGTGGCGTAGTTATGAAAGAAATACGTAATCAAGCACGACATGCTTTTGACAAGCCTTTATGATTATCTTCCTACCATTATAAACTTCCTTGCTTTCCGAAATGTCTGTTGAATTGATATGTCTCAAGGCTATGTATGACCCATATCACACAGGACTTTGAAATTTCAACCTTTCCTTTGATAACTCCGTCGACCGTTCCAACATTGGAAAGCTCTATCCGACTTCCATTGCGGTGCTTACGTATGTCTACACTAATCCAACTAGAGGAGCCATACGTAAGCGCGATACCACGCAATCAAAACACTTTCCACGATGGCTAACTTCACAATTTGCAATGTTGGAAAGCAAATACAGCACGACCGTTGCCTTTTGCAGTCTGCACCATTTATAAGACTGTGTTTCTAATTAACACTTACACAGCAAAGCTAATAAGAACAAAAGAAGAAAACAAGGCGAGGGGAGGGAATATTTTTATTTCCATCTCATTCGCTCCCTTCCCTCTCTCTTCTCTATTTGTTTAGCAAAAATTGTACAACTTGGAAGGAAAAATAAAGGGAGACGTGAACAGTTTCACAGTTCAATAACGACTTCATCAGAGTTTCATCTACTTCGTAGGCTTTTTCAAGATGACTGCCTTTTCAAGTAGACAAGTCATCTTGAAAAATCTCACAAACTAAGTGAAACTCAGGTCGGGGGAGGGAGGAAAAGTGGGAATCAAAATCCAATACCAGGTAACATGTCTTTAGCTACACTCCTTTTGTCAAGGGAACAGGGGTTGTCTTGCCCTTGGGATTAATTATTTAAATTAAAAGAAAAAAAGAAACCATTTACTGATGAACTTTTGGGTACCTAATATGAACCTCGTACACCATTTTTACCTTGGTGAAGAAGGTAAAAATAAATTAAAAAGGGGCAATTAAAGGTTTCCTTTTTTTCACTGACAGAAAATACAACGACCCACAGCCCCATGTGACCAAATTGAGCAATGCATGAAAACGAGGAATCAAATGGCCATAGACAGACACCGAAGCGAATACAATAGTCCGTCCCTTATACCTTTTTATTACTATTGTAATAATAAAGGAAGGACGGACTAAAAACTGGAAAAAGGAAACCTACGAGAAGAATTAACAGGAAAGAGAAAACTCTTCTCGGAAAAGAAGGGAAAGCGGGCGTGAAAAGATACAAGAGAATGGTAATCAATTTCAATTTGAGAGAAGCAGAAAAAGCACACATACAAACATACGAGGCCGAATCATTAACACGTGAATCACGTAGCATTCGTAGTTAATGTTCGTAGAAATATAACGAACTTACATGTTAACCCTTGAGAAACTACCGGCGCCTTTGATCCTATTGTTGAACTTTTACGGACAAGAATTTAACGAATTACATTTTTGTCTTAGCCAAATCATGGAGCGTAACGTGGAGCTCAAAGGGATACCTTCTTTGTCACATGAGTCACATCTATCAAACTTTTGACAGACCAATAGGTAAGTTATAAATCATTGGAAAAAAATCTACACTTTCTGTAGAGTAATATTTATTGCGAAAGTTGTGATCAATGTAGGTTTGGTCTCACTCCATTTTTCATTTCTCCATTTACTCATCTCTAGTCTGTATATACACAATGCCCCGCTACGTTCAATGCGGGGGTGAATGTAAAAAAAAAAAACTCTCCAGAGAGAAATAAAACCTTCACAACTCCTATAACAAGAACACCAGATATGTAAGTATAATAGGAACAACCGCTATGGAAGTATAATAAGGTGTGTTCTGGAACGGCGAAGAAGGTATGGAAAAACGCGAGAGCGAGACGTGCATAGTATTAAACAGCCAGGAGAGAAATGACGGGAGATAAGAGAGAGATAACACTGGGGAAGAGTGGGAGGGAACTGGGGAGGAATAGGAATAATGAGAACCTGGGAGAAATAATACAAGAATAGAGGGAACTAAAGAAAAGAAGTCTTACCAGAGATAGAGAATTGAAGACGGAGAGAGGGAGGAGGAAGAAACAGAAGGATAGAAAAAGAGAAATGGAGGGATAAAAATAAGTGAGGAGAGGGATAGAGGCAGACATAGAAAGAGGAATGAAGAAAAAGAGAAGTAGAGAGATAACAATAAAGGGAAAAGAGAGGGGGTGGTAGGAGGGAGAGAGGGCCAGGAGAGAAATGACGGGAGATAAGAGAGAGATAACACTGGGGAAGAGTGGGAGGGAACTGGGGAGGAATAGGAATAATGAGAACCAGGGAGAAATAATACAAGAATAGAGGGAACTAAGGAAAAGAAGTCTTACCAGAAGACGGAGAGAGGGAGGAGGAAGAAACAGAGGGATAGAAAAAGAGAAATGGAGGGATAAAAATAAGTGAGGAGAGGGAGAGAGGCAGACATAGAAAGAGGAATGAAGAAAAAGAGAAGTAGAGAGATAACAATAAAGGGAAAAGAGAGGGGGTAGTAGGAGGGAGAGAGGGTCCGAAACAGGAAAAAGGGGAAATACTAACAGATATACATATACAAAAACAATGCAGAAAATAGTAGTGGGACTGAGAGAGGGAGAAACCCGGGAAAGAAAAGGAGAAATAGAGAGATAAAAGTAAAAATAAAGGATAGACTATAGAGGGAGCGCTAGAAACGGAAAGAAGGAAAACTAGGGAAGAAAAGAGAGTAGCAGCGTTAACTCTGGTACTTTTCTTGGATATATCTTTTACTGTTTACAATACAATAGTGTAATGCTTCATTAGGAGTATTACACTATTGCATACACGCTACCCAGCTGACAGAGAACACGAGATAGGGAGAGAGAAAACATTAGGATAGAGACATTCTCTTCCGCCCAACCTAGGTGACTTACCCCGCGTCTTGTGCTTCGTGAGCTCTGATAATGGAGAGGAGATTATTATTTTGGAGAAAATCACAGCATGCTGCATAACTGAAAATCAGAAAACAATCCAAGGGGAAGAAGAATTAGTTATTGTAGATACTAAAAATACCTGCCACGGTGTGGTACTAAAATTACGCTCGCCTGATAATCAGGAGGATGTGGGTTCAATCCCAGCCGAGGTATGGAATTTTTCTATCAGTTTTGTTTGAGAATTTGACCCCAATAATAGTGGTAGCCTACTGCTGGAATAAAGGGACTTTTCAGTCTTGAGCAAGCAGTATAAATAAGCACTATTAAACACTATTAAAATTTGGGGTGCACCTGTTCTTCACTTTGTAATATTATTCCCAATAATACCCAGCATGAATTTGCATCTATTCGTGAGCAAATAAGTGATTATTTATTTATTACTGCAATTCAAAAGGAAACATTTAATTAAAGTTTCAAAGGGTCTAGAAACTTTTTCATACATAATTATATTTTAAAGCAATTTCAATGAATCAGTATTTGTAGAGATAATAAATTCAAATTTTTAACAAAAACTTTAACTTATGATATTCTATTTATTTATTTATGAATACAGCACGACCGTTGCCTTTTGCAGTCTGCACCATTTATAAGACTGTGTTTCTAATTAACACTTACACAGCAAAGCTAATAAGAAAAAAAGAAGAAAACAAGGCGAGGGGAGGGAATATTTTTATTTTCATCTCATTCGCTCCCTCCCCTCTCTCTTCTCTATTTGTTTAGCAAAAATTGTACAACTTGGAAGGAAAAATAAAGAGAGAGGAAAAAAAGAAGACGGAGAATATGGTAACAATAAAAACCGCCCGTACCAGAGTGAAATATTAATTTTTCAACGGATAAGAAAGAGGAGTAGAGATTGAAGGGGAAAACGGAAAATAGAGATAGAGAGAAAAGGGAGGCACAAGGTAGCTTGGAATATGGGGGAACGGGTGGCTGGCTTCCGTATAAAATTATCAAGACGGAGAATATGGTAACAATAAAAACCGCCCGTACCAGAGTGAAATATTAATTTTTCAACGAATAAGAAAGAGGAGTAGAGATTGGAGGGGGAAAATAGAGATAGAGAGAAAAGGGAGGCACAAGGTAGCTTGGAATATGGGGGAACGGGTGGCTGGCTTCCGTATAAAATTATCATTTTTATTTTTCCTTTGTAGAAAAAAAGGTCTTTTGTTATAATATTGTAACCTGGAAATACTGGGTAGGTTAGCCAAAGAAATTAGCTCATTTTTTGCTCAAAGTAGCTGGGTACTTATACAGCAAAAAATGCTCAAAGGGGAATAATTATAAAAAAAAGAGAACTTTCAATGCTTCTTTTTTCCACCGAGGAAATGAATGGAAGAGTGGATTTAAGATGGAAGGTTACACAGGGCAACAAAATTTTAAAGCAAAAAAATACCCCAACCTCCGTTAACAGATTTCTTCGATCAATTATTCACCCTAATAAATTAATGATAGGAAATTCTCTCATAAGATGTCCTGATTGACGATTGTTTGTGTTTTTGTTTACTCTTTTTGGTACTTACACTGTTTTTTTTTTTTTTTTTTTTTTTTTTTTTTTTGAAAACCTTTACTGCTACTGGCTTTTTTTCTGCCGGAAGTTTCCCATTGTATTTATGAAACGGCTTTTATTCTGACTATTATATTTTATATTCTGATGCAAGGGGGAGAGGAGGAGAAAATCAAATTACGTACATTTAACTTGCAGGTGGGAAGGAGGCTTTTGAGAGTTCAAGAAGTCAGAGGGAAAGGGAGAGACAAAAATCTTCAAGATGTAACAAACTTTGCATCAAGGAGAAAAACTAAGCCTCGTCTGGTTGAAAATAAAATTTCATTTAAAGCTAAATATTTGAATTTTAGAGTTTTCGATTGTGCAAGGGGGGGGGGGAGGAGGAGAAAATCAAATTACGTACATTTAACTTGCAGGTGGGGAGGAGGCTTTTGAGAGTTCAAGAAGTCAGAGGGAAAGGGAGAGACAAAAATCTTCAAGATGTAACAAACTTTGCATCGAGAAAAACTAAGCCTCGACTGGTTGAAAATAAAATTTCACTTAAAGCTAAATATTTGAATTTTAGACTTTTCGATTGGTCCATCTGTCTTATTCCTAGAATGCAGTCTATAGCAGATCATAAATAGTTGAATCCTTTGAAAGAAAAAAATGACGTTAAACCCCTTTCTAAAAATCAATTTAAAATGATGGTCGAAATGTGAATTTAGAGCAAGAATACAAAGTTCAATACCCACTTACGTTGAAAATTTCAATCGTTATCTTGTTCTTTTTGTCATAATAAATAATCATACTCGTAATCAGTCAATTTTTTGTGACTTTTCATAGTAGATATTGTTTGTAGTACTCTTACTCCAAAATAAGAACAATATGAAGTCCAAATTATTTTAGGATTTTTTTTCTTAATTATTAAAATAAAATAATTTATTACCCACCCATTTTTTCTAAATCTCTGTAAATAACATTAATTCCCAAAGAATCTCAAGCAAACGGTAATTAATATTATACTTATGGATGTCTTCAATAATGAAAGAGCTCCTAACTTAGGTGTAATTATTAAAATAAAATAATTTATTACCCACCCATTTTTTCTAAATCTCTGTAAATAACATTAATTCCCAAAGAATCTCAAGCAAACAGTAATTAATATTATACTTATGGATGTCTTCAATAATGAAAGAGCTCCTAACTTAGGTAAGAAACATATAAAAGACCAACCTATCACAGGTGTAGTGATACAATGAAAAGGGATTGATCTTACCTTCTTCTAGGGCGTCGTCTCCATCAGACATAAGTTCATCGTCAGAACAGATGTTGAGAACATTGACTAACATCTCCGTCACTAGAAATGGGATACAAAGGCAAAAGGTAAAACATCGTAAATATACCCTGTTTTGGCATATAAAGTGCCAAAATCTTTTGAGGTTCGAGATTACTAGTAGTTCAGTGAGCTTTAGGACTCATTCACAAAAACGGCTCATATACCTGATCAGGCCAAAAAATTAATTGCTCAACTAACAAAAGGGCCGGTATTTATAAATATGGGCCTTTATTTACAGTAATTCCCAAGAATCTCAAGCATGGGTACTATTAACCAAATTTACACCGTCACCATTGAAAGCGCCCACTTTGGTCAGTATGCCTTCTCTTTGTTTCTACCTCCTATGTTACACATATTGCAAAGACCCCTCAGGTCACCTGACGTTTTTCTCCAGCACTGGTTTTTACACATATGTAGATGAGACAATTTCTCGCCCGCTAAATGCTAGTGTCAATAAAAGTGTTATATGCAATAGTGTCGGTAATGCGCTAGATTAAAATGGCCTTAGTTCATTGTGAAGCGACCATAGTATGATAGTATGCGATGTCGTTTTCAATTAAATACTTTCAGGTGATGGTCACTAGATAAGAAATGTAATAGATATGAATTAATTCAAAAATATTAGCAACCTCCTTGGCCGAGTGGGTATCACACTAGGCTTGCACGCAGGAGGTCCGGGTTCGATTCCCGGCGGGGCCGAGGTTTTTTTTTCGGCTCTGTGAATTCGTTCGGGGTGCTCACACTAGGCTTGCACGCAGGAGGTCCGGGTTCGATTCCCGGCGGGGCCGAGGTTTTTTTTCGGCTCTGTGCTTGCCCCAAAAAAAAAAAAAAAAAAAAAAAAAAAAAAAAAAAAAAAGCGAGGGCAAGTGAAGAGAGGAAAAAAATCCCCCAATTTTCTCTGGTCTGCTCTAAACAGCAGCAAAAAAGTCGGAAGTAACATTTGGCACTGACAGATCTTTTTTAATAAAAATCTCACTGCTCCCCAATGAGCAATCACCCCGCATTGTCTCCCCAGCCTATTAAGAGCTTTCTAAAGTCATGAAGCTGTCTTCCTAATGCGTCAACGCAGACAGTTGTCTCCAACATATCTTGGACAAACGCGTCAGGCGTCACATCATATAAGTCTTGACGTTTAAGTCTAGTGCCCACCAGCATTTCCATCAGAAATGTTGCTCAAGAATCCAGAAATATTTCGGCAACAATTCCGTATTTTTTTCATCTCCAAAGTCCAGACTTATTTCTGTTCTTAAAGTAATGTCATACTTTGCCTAGGCAGTGCATAGCATCTTAGCATCCCAATCAATAGGTAAGAAAGTAAAAATAAGGCTTATTTCTGACACATTTTTCTTGGTTTTAAATCGGTATGCAACAGATTTTATCTTGAAAGTTGCTCAACAATCGGATAACATTTATTTCGCAACAATTGAGAAACAAATGTTTCCAGTGGGCACCAGGCTTTAGATTTCTGCTGTGAAACTTTCGAGACACATTACCCTAGTGTTCCATGTGCCTAATGAGATGTCAGAATTTAAGGATTTTTTTCGACCATTTTTTTTTATTTCTTGTACCTTTTTTGAGGTCTTATCCTACTCTGAAATGACGAGAGGTTTTATTGTCATTTAAGGGTTCAATTAGTTTCTCATTACGATATCCGTGATTTTAACCCGACAGCTGGAGGAGTATTTTTTCCATTTCTTTCAATATTCTTCCATCATTTTTACTTACCTATAAAAATAGGAGCAGCCTCGTACACTATTGTGACTAAAATGTTCGGCGTTCTTTTCATTGCCGAAATCTTCGAGTGGGTCTGACCACAGTAGATCACACATTGGTCCGAAAGCGGGTGGCTCTTTGAATCGGTCTAACTGTGAACAAAACGGATGGTTTGTGGCGATTATTGGTCAGGTTTATATTAGACGAGTGGGTCTGACCACAGTAGATCACACATTGGTCCGAAAGCGGGTGGCTCTTTGAATCGGTCTAACTGTGAACAAAACGGATAGTTTATGGCGATTATTGGTTAGGTTTATATTAGACATCCTACGTATTAACATTATTCTTACAGCAAGTATCCAACCAAAATATAGCGGTAAGAATAATAATAAGGGATCATTTATCATTAATGAGATTGAAATTGTCTTGGAAGTTGACTTGAGAAAATCACTTTTGTATATCTGTTGTATATCTTTTGGTTAAGATCGGTGCAGCTGTTTACGGTATTTTGACCGCTTTTTGGCGGTTAAGTACTATTTCGACCGCCTTCCAATAGGTAAGCAATGTCATGTGATGTGCACATCAGATTTTTCCATCTGAGCTTAGTATATTTTTTGGCTGGTTACCACTGTGCTAACCGTGTCCTCTAGCCTAGCCCTGTGTATAACCACCAACTGAAGCACAAGATATTGAAGCTTATGTTGACAAATATAGAACACTGGGGGAAAAGGTCACAAACAATATCTTGATTGAAATCTCTAGCCATGTCCTACGATCTTATTCAGCCTAGTATTTCTGAGACCTTTGATGTCTCCTCTTTGACATATGCATCTTCAATTATTATTAACATCTTCATTCACTATTCCAAATTATACCAAAAGGAAGTGATTGAGTCCATTTTAGAGTGCATTATTAATTTTCTTCAGTTTATTTGTAGTCTTCTATTAGGGTAATTAGGGAATTGACTATAATGCAATTCATTTGTAGTGAGCGTACTATTAATTTAGACCATTTTGTTCATTTGTAGTGTTCTATTGGGGGTATTATAGTAAAATTCATTTGTAGTGCACTATTAATTCAGAGCATTTTGCACTTTCAACGAAAATAATGATTCATTAAAAGGAGTGAACACTCCTTTTAATCATTCACCATTCCATCCTCTCTTCTTATCCTCCTTCTAGTCGTTCTTAGTATCTGCACTTCTGTCTTCCCTTTTAGTTATAATTTGTAAAAGCCCCCCTATAATGCTAAATGATTACACTGGAGATGTCGATAGGTCGAGTGGATTAAAACACATCACATGTCTTTGGGTACATTTACCAAGGGTCTAGGATTATCTTGCCCTTGGGATCAATTTGAAGACACAATATCGGTACTGATGGAAATTTGTAGTAGAACATTGCGCAAATTGTGCAATATTTTCGAAACATCCTGTATACAACGGGTAAGGGAGAGGCAGCGTATTTATCTTACACGACATCTGTATCTGTACTGCTCTAGTAAATCACAGAAGCGTACAACCAGCACGTCTGTGGCCCTTGGTTCGAAACGAAATGCAGGTAACAAATTTCCATCCTTCATACTTTCAGGGAGAGATCTACAAATTTTCATCAGTCATACATTCACCGAGAAACACACTGAACAAAGTAGGATACAAGAAAGCCAGCCGTTCCGAACTAATCATCCTTTAAAAGCGATTATAATGACTGAATTACACGAGGGCCTGAAGACAGTCCAGCTACTGACCTCGTGTTAACTCAAATATTGTGCAGTAACATTCCAGACCAGTTAAACAAAATGGACTTCTGTACAGTAGCTACATATCCAATTGATTCTGGCCAACTAACTGGACTGTGAAATTTTACTCGAGGCCAGTATCTAGACTGCCTAGTTGCCTATTGTCCTCGTTCCAGACACACCCTACAGAATCTGATCATCATATCGTCCTAATATTCCACATGAGGAGGATCTTTTACTACTTTTTGTATGCGATATATGTATAGTTGCATACAGATAGGATTTGGGATGTCTTACCTTTCTGATATCATCCAGGTTGTGTATTTCAGGACTCAGACCTCCGTGTACACATAGGAACTGCTGGTTCATAAGAGCCGCTAGGGGCAGGCAGTCGAAAGCGTCCATACAGGCGTCGTACACCCGCTCTGAGTATTTGATTTTGCCTGCAAACAGAGAGAAGGATTACAAGGTAAGAACAGGATTCACAACTTTTTTTTTTTTTTTAGATTGGTAGAGGGAACTGTGACTGTCAAGGTCTTATCGTCCCGAAATCGAAGAGAGAAGGATAGGAGAAAGCCAGCCGTTGCGAGAACGAACCTTATCCGTTCAGGATAAAATCCGGCCCGGGCGGGAATCGAGTGCTTACAAGGCAGACAAGCTACCTTCCAAGCTAACTAGGCTAATGATACGTATTCCGCCCTCTTCAATTTATGCAAAGCAACTCGTATTTTATTGTAATGTATTTAATTTAAGAATCTTATTTATAAAATCAAATGTGCCTTGTTAAACAAAGTCTAGTCTAGTAGTGAATTAATCCTACAGCAAACAGATTACACTCGGTTTAATACAAGAAATTCATCATTAGAATTTTGTCTCTGAGAAAAACTTTCCTCAATAAACTATACTAAATAAATTAAGGCGCTATGAAGATTTTCCAGGATAATTAATCTCAATGAAGATATACCAGCAAAAAGTGATGCTGAGAACTTATCTACTTAGAGCCGAGGGTGGCTGAGGAAGCAAAAAGATGGATGAAAAAAAAAAAATGGTAATCAGGGAACCCTAAAACTGAAATTTGAACTAATACTTTTCCATTACCTTGTAATAGGTTCCCTATTACAGATTGGTAACAGAAAAGTAATAGACTCTTGGGGGAAAAACGTTGTACAATCTAATCAGTCTAGGGCCTTTTTCGTAGCATGTCCTTTCCGTTAAGTAGGTCTCTCATCAGATGGGTAATAAAAGGGGTAAAGGCATTACCTTGTAATAGGTTCCCTATTACAGATTGGTAACAGAAAAGTAATAGACTCTTGGGGGAAAAACGTTGTACAATCTAATCAGTTAGGGCCTTTTTCGTAGCATGTCCTTCCCGTTAAGTAGGTCTCTCATCAGATGCGTGATAAAAGGGAAAGGGGTAAAGAGACATAATACTCCCCGATTACTCCCTAAATTTTAAGGTTTAATTCTCCAATATGGTTTGGGCAGCCTTGCCTTAAATTAATAATGGGAAACTAATAGATATATTTCCCAATTTGTATTGTACATTTTAGAAACAGATTTTTCTTTCTCCCGATTACTCCCTAAATTTTAAGGTTTAATTCTCCAATATGGTTTGGGCAGCCTTGCCTTAAATTAATAATGGGAAACTAATAGATACCTATATTTCCCAATTTGTATTGTAAAACATTTTAGAAACAGATTTTTCTTTCTTTTTTTCTTCCAAAAGTTTCAAGTCTATCCAGAGGGGTCAACAACCTCTGGTGTATGTTTATGCTAAAAAGTTTATACTAGCAGCCGCCGCCAGTGTTTTTCTTTCGGAAAAGAAATCCGAGTTTAAAATGTTCTTTTCAACACAAGGAAAGTCACTGGAGCATGAACTTTTCAACATTTTCCCTTGCAAAAAGAACAATGAGGGGAAATCTGTATAGTCCTTGATGACTTAATTGTGAACATTTTCAGAACACTCTTTTAATATCATTATTTTTCAGCATAGATAGACACAAAAAAACTTCCCCATACCCTAACAGGAAAATGTCAATACAAATTATGGCGTCGAATAATCAGATAGGAGTGGAAAAGAGACCCATTAAATTCGCCTCTTTGCTTACTAGGATCCAAATTACACAAATTAAATTGCTCCTAAATTCCCAATACGTGAGGAATTTAGGTTCAGGAGCAGAAAAGTACCTGTTTAGGGGAAGGACACGGGATGTAAGTTAAAGGAGGAAGGGGGGGGGAAGGAGTGCCCCTAATACTATACCACTTTTAGGTGTTCGCTCAAGAGTTTACTTGCTTAGCAAGGAAAAAAAAGTTTTTCCTTTTCACTAGAGCCAAAAAACATTTGAGATGAAAGTTAAGATGGAAAATTTTACCAAGTAGAAAATTGTGTCTGAAGAGTATTTTAAGCATAAGAGCTTTTCTATTCCCCCTCCCTCTCTTTCTCTCTCTTTGACGTGAACTAAGGTACATTTGAGATGAAAGTTAAGATGGAAAATTTTACCAAGTAGAAAATTGTGTCTGAAGAGTATTTTAAGCATAAGAGCTTTTCTTTTCCCCCTCCCTCTCTTGCTCTCTCTTTGACGTGAACTAAGGTGGCTTACTAGGATCCAAATTACACAAATTAAATTGCTCCTAAATTTCCAATACGTGAGGAATTTAGGTTTAGGAGCAGAAAAGTACCTGTTTAGGGGAAGGACACGGGATGTAAGTTAAAGGAGGAAGGGAGGGAGGGAAGGAGTGCCCCTAATACTATACCACTTTTAGGTGTTCGCTCAAGAGTTTACTTGCTTAGCAAGGAAAAAAAAGTTTTTCCTTTTCACTAGAGCCAAAAAACATTTGAGATGAAAGTTAAGATGGAAAATTTTACCAAGTAGAAAATTGTGTCTGAAGAGTATTTTAAGCATAAGAGCTTTTCTTTTCGCCCTCCCTCTCTTGCTCTCTCTTTGACGTGAACTAAGGTGGGGGAGGACCTGTATGTGTTTAGAGAGAAGATAAGGGAAAGGAAATAACAAGAGAAAGACAAGGGAGAGGAGAAAGGGAGAGAAAGAAAAGAGTGATAAATAATAAATAAAAAACAGGAGGTAAGTAGTGAAGAAATAAAAGTTTTCTTCTTCCTTTCTCCAGAGTAAAAATTCTGCCTATCAACCATTTTCTAATTTTCACGAGAGAGCCATGAAAGCGACCTTTTAACTCTAATTTGTTCATATCAAGTTTGAGGTGGCAATGAAACATCTGCTCCATTAGACTCGTGTTGCCTGTGTCGTAGCAACCCGAAGTATGCTCATTATGGGCGAGAAGAGACACAATACTTCTCATTCAGGTGCTGGGTCAACACGAGACCATCAGAAAGTAACCCGTAGAAATGTTTAAAATCGAAAAACGAGTACAATTTTTTTTTTTTTCGATGATGGGCATCGAACTCGGGACCTTCTGCATGGTAAACAAGGGCGTTACCACTGTGCTAACCGTGTCCTCTAGCCTAGCCCTGTGTATAACCACCAACTGAAGCACAAGATATTGAAGCTTATGTTGACAAAATATCGAACACTGGGGGAAAAGGTCATAAACAATATCTTGATTGGTGATTCTCATGATTTTTTTTTATTATCTCAGAAAAAACTATAAAAATTTAAAAAAATATTGAGACTAAAACGAAGAAAATGCGTTCACTAGATCGTGAGATACAGCTCTCGGAACATGAGAGTCTCAAGCACGCCGATATCATACCTAGCGACAACACTGTACTCCCGTGATGACGTCATCTACCAATATCGCACGACGCGCTGTGAGCTTATTACCATAGGGATTTGGGTTAGGGTTAGGGGCTCAAATAGATCGAATAGGTACCTACCTATCTACGCATTTTGTTATCACTATTTTTCAATAGGTATCAGCTTAGGTACTTATACCTATTTTCAAATTTAGATATTTTCATTCCATTTTTACTTTCTGCACTTATTCAAGTAGTTACTTCTTCGTACATGTACATTTTTTTAAGGGGTTTGACAGAGGGAACTGTAACTGCTATGGTCTTATCGTACCGAAATCGAAGAGAGAAGGAAGACAGGATAGCAGAAAGCCAGCCGTTCCGAGAACGAACATTATCCCATCAGGATAAAAGCCGCCCTGGGCGGGAATCGAACCCGCGGCCTAGCGCTTACAAGACAGACGCACTACCAACTAAGCTAAGTAGGCTAAGATGTTTGATAGAGGGAACTGTAACTGCTAAGGTCTTATCGT
>NW_007378282.1:70294-89127 GCF_000475195.1 Diaphorina citri | reverse complement strand
TAATTGGATAGGATTTTCTGGATTGGATAGGAACTGGATTTTCAAAACTAAGCAATTCATTTTCACCCATTCCTCCTCCCCCTTCTAACTTGAAATTTTAGTTATAATTTGTAAAAGCCCCCCTATAATGCTAAATGATTACACTGGAGATGTCGATAGGTCGAGTGGATTAAAACACATCACATGTCTTTGGGTACATTTACCAAGGGTCTAGGATTATCTTGCCCTTGGGATCAATTTGAAGACACAATATCGGTACTGATGGAAATTTGTAGTAGAACATTGCGCAAATTGTGCAATATTTTCGAAACATCCTGTATACAACGGGTAAGGGAGAGGCAGCGTATTTATCTTACACGACATCTGTATCTGTACTGCTCTAGTAAATCACAGAAGCGTACAACCAGCACGTCTGTGGCCCTTGGTTCGAAACGAAATGCAGGTAACAAATTTCCATCCTTCATACTTTCAGGGAGAGATCTACAAATTTTCATCAGTCATTTCGGATTATTTATTATTTTTGACGATCTTTACGAAAAAAATACATTTGGACAGTTATATTTTTCATGAGAATCATCAATTGAAATCTCTAGCCATGTCCTACGATCTTATTCAGCCTAGTATTTCTGAGACCTTTGTTGTCTCCTCTTTGACATATGCATCTTCAATTATTAGCATCTTCATTTCACTATTCCAAACTATACCAAAAGGAAGTGATTGAGTCCATTTTAGAGTGCATTATTAATTCTTCAGTTTATTTGTAGTGTTCTATTAGGGTAATTAGGGAATTGACTATAACGCAATTCATTTGTAGTGAGTGTACTATTAATTGAGACCATTTTAGAGTGCATTATTAATGCAGTTCATTTGTAGTGTTCTATTAGGGGTATTATAGTAAAATTCATTTGTAAGTGCACTATTAATTCAGAGCATTTTGCACTTTCAACGGAATATAATGCTTCATTAAAAGGAGTGAACACTCCTCTTAATCATTCACCATTCCATCCTCTCTTCTTATCCTCCTTCTAGTCGTTCTTAGTATCTGCACTTCTGTCTTCCTCTCTCTCCTCCCACTTCCCTATCCACTCCTCCTTCTATCACGTCTCATCCATCACTTCTCCTATCCACTTTCTCCTTATCCTCCTTCTCATTAGTTGTTTTTCTGTCTTCCCCCCTCTCTAACTCCGTCCATGGCAAAATTCCCATTTCTCCTCCCCGTATTGTCTTTCTTGTACTCCTCCTCCTTCTCAATCATAGTGCTTCTGTCTTTCCCCATCTCTCCCTCCCTCCATCCATGTACCCCCTTCATCTTTTTAGCTAAATTCCCATTTTTCCTCCTCTTCGTCTTTCTCGTTCTTCATCATCTTCTCCTATCCACTTTCTCCTTATCCTCCTTCTCATTAGTTGTTTTTCTGTCTTCCCCCCTCTCTAACTCCGTCCATGGCAAAATTCCTATTTCTCCTCCCCGCATTGTCCTTCCTGTACTCCTCCTCCTTCTTCTCAATCATAGTGCTTCTATCTTTCCCCCTCTCTCCCTCCCTCCATCCATGTACCTCCTTCATCTTTTTAGCTAAATCCCCATTTTTCCTCCTCTTCGTCTTTCTCGTTCTTCATCATGGACTGAATTACACGAGGGCCTGAAGACAGTCCAGCTACTGACCTCGTGTTAACTCAAATATTGTGCAGTAACATTCCAGACCAGTTAAGCAAAATGGACTTCTGTACAGTAGCTACAAATCCAATTGATTCTGGCCAACTAACTGGACTGTGAAATTTTACTCGAGGCCAGTATCTAGACTGCCTAGTTGCCTACTGTCCTCGTTCCAGACACACCCTACAGAATCTGTTCATCATATCGTCCTAATATTCCACATGAGGAGGATCTTTTACTACTTTTTGTATGCGATATATGTGGAATACAGGGACTCAATTCATTGTTTTAACCTAATGCTAATTTCTCGTTTGATGTCGCTACAAATGCAAAATAATGCTTCGGAATAGGACAACGAGGATTAATAGCGTTCTCTCTCTGTCCTCTTTCCCTCTCTTTATCTCCCTCCCTCTCCTACTCATTCTAATTAAACATAAATTACAATTGTCCATTACCATTACACATTGACGTGTGTACCTCTTTCTCACACGCCTTTCCTCCTTCTCTCCTCCCTCCCTTTTACAAGTTTTCGCTCTCCCTTTCTCACCCTAACTCTGTATGTCCCCGTCTACTGTTATTCTCCTTCATCTCTCCCACTTTCCCTCCCTTTGACTCTCTACTCCTTTCCTCCCCGTCCCTCCTCCTTTTCTCCCTCTGTCTCTCTCTCCCTCCTTTTCATCTCTCTTTTGCCTCTTTCTCTGTGAACCCCTTTTCGCATATCATCCCTCTCTCCCTCCACTCTCTCCAAACCCCTTTTTCTCCTCTTTCCTCTCTTACAGGTCACAAAAAAGACCCATCTCCGCTAGTTAGATATCGTTCATGTTCATGTCACATAATTCCCACTCACTCTCAGATTGTCTGATAGGCCCAGGTCTGAGCGTAAGTGGCGAAAAAATCATAAGACATAGGTAGGTTTCTCAGACGTTCTGATAGCTGACAGACTTAGGTCTGAGGCTTTTCCCGCACAACTTAAGGGCGGTGTGACAGACCACGGTCTGAGCATAAGACCCATAGTCACGGAGATGAAACCCCTACCACTCCAGCTACGACATCACCCTGCGTCTACACAATGTTCTTCATGACATGACTTGGACTTGAACCACCAACCTCCAGATCCAAAGTCCAACGCGTTAACAACTGCACCACTGAGGTTGGTAAAAAAAAAAAGCGAAATAATTGAAAACATCAGGAGAAAAAATAACAGTAACCTAACCTCTACCCTAAGTCAATATTTGTGTCCCATGCTCCCATGAGTAGGCATGTTTGCTTTTGAGGTAAACATAAAACATGACTTCGATGAGATGAAAAAAACTTCGCTATAATATAGTAATAGAAAGTTTAAAAAAAATGGATATGACCCCGTTCTACTTTCTATATTAGTCAGGGCCGTCGAGGGAACCGGGCCACCCTCAAGCTCAGTTTTTTTTCCTTTACTGTAGGCTAGACTCCGAAATTTTGGAGCATCTATCCCCCTCCCTCGGTACACTGTTGGAACTCCCCCCCCCTCCTGGACAAAATCCTGGATACGGCCCTGTTTAGAGTTATACATGTAACCAACTTTGGGAGTGGTTTTTCACAAGTGCGTACACGAAGTTAAGTGCTTATTCCTAGTCTTCCTACCCTTGCTGCTCCTCCTAGTCTCTCTGCTTTTTCTGCATCTTATTCGTGATCTTTTGCTTCTTGTTCTTCTTCTATGTATGCTTCTGTTATTCTTCTTTGTCTGCATCTTCTTTCTATTCTTCATATTCTGCGTCGCCTTTTATCCTTCTCCATTTTGGTCTTCGTTTGCCTCCTCTTTCCTTTCTTCTTCTTCTTCTTTTTCTCCTTCCTCTTCTCCACCTCCTGAAGTAATCATTTATCTTCAACTTACAAGAACATACAATACATACCTACCTGCCTACAGAGATCTTAAGGTGAATAAAACCATGTAACAAGAAGAATGTGGAATTCAAGGACATCATATTAAGAAACAATGTGACTATGTATTATTTAAATCATTCTGCATCTGTATTAGCTCGAAGCGTAAAAGGTGAACTGGTTCCCGGGCAAAAAAAAAGTCACAACAGGTGAATTGGTTCCCGCCGAGAAAGGATCGTTCGAAGTTTGCTTCCAATCTTCAAAAGAAGAGGAACAGAAAGAAAAAATGGTTAGGCGGTTTCAAATCAGCAGTAAACCATACAGAGAAGCACGCTCAAGTCAAACTTTTACCAGGATAAATTGCTTGTACCAAGGTTGGATATGAAATGAAAAACCACTTGAAAATAATGATAATCGTGAACAAAAAAACTTCAACTCATGGTTTAAAAAAGTTTTGTTTACAAATAAATGGGTTGGAACGGGGGCGCTGTTGCTAAAAGTGTTTCTGCAATCTTTTTTGGACGAATAAATGCGGTACAATTTGGCAACCATTCTTTCTTGAATACTACAATTATAACAGCATTTTGGCAAGAAGATAACATCAATGATTAAGAAACTAATCCCATAATCCCTGAAACTCACAGATAGCCCAGTTTCCACGTGGTAAATCTATCGAGAACTCTGAACTGATCCAAAATGAATCAAAAACTCAGTCACTTACTCGAGAACTCTTGAGTCATAAAAAATATATCAAAAACTCACTCACTTGTTGCGAAATCTCACTTTGCGGAGTACCATAGAAACAAATCAATGAGGTAATCAGGAAAATCAATACGCCCAGACTCTGTTCAGGTTCTCAAAGGAATTTGAGGAATTCGTATGACAGAAGGAAATATAGGTACGGTAATTCCTGTAATTTATAACTAAGAATTAATTGATTGTACCCATGTACTTACAAACTGAATTGGGTTCTACTTTTATTGACAGACGTAGGCGTACTCACTGACAGTCAGATTTGTCCCCCAATCCTTTCCTAGTACTAATCCCTTGCCTAATACTAATCCCTACACTGTTCAATGTTCATTGACTATTCTGATCTTATCTTAACCCAAAAATGCTCCCATTTCAAGGTTTAAATGGTTCAACCCATAGATAGTCAATCCATTTGTTTATGTTAATGTACTATAACAGGATCAAAACAAATGGATTGACTATCTATGGGTTGAACCATTTAAACATTGAAATGAGAGTATCTTTGGGTTAAGATAAGATCAGAATAGTCAGTAACCTCTATGACCGAAAACAATGTTTTCCTTAATGGTAAGGTTTAAATGGTTCAACCCATAGATAGTCAATCCATTTGTTTATGTTAATGTACTATAACAGGATCAAAACAAATGGATTGACTATTAATGGGTTGAACCATTTAAACATTGAAATGAGAGTATCTTCGGTTTAAGATAAGATCAGAATAGTCAGCAACCTCTATGACCGAAAACAATGTTTTCCTTAATGGTGCTCTATTGAAATATGTACGTTCTCTGTGGCGTATAATATCTCTAGTAGCGCAGTCAAACTTTATTGACCTGGCGGGCCCGCTCCTTAATAATAGAGGGGTACTGTAGGTACACCACATACTTCTCTCGAATCCATAGAAAACATATCTGACACAACTATTGATAATGAAACTATCCATGTATCAAGAAACTCTATTTACAATTATTCTAGGTCATCGGGATAGCACATGACGTATCTTCACTGCAGACAAGTTGCAGAGGTAAGGTACCCGCTCCTTAATAATAGAGGGGTACTGTAGGTACACCACATACTTCTCTCGAATCCATAGAAAACATATCTGACACAACTATTGATAACGAAACTATCCATGTATCAAGAAACTCTATTTACAATTATTCTACGTTATCGGGATAGCACATGACATATCTTCACTGCAGACAAGTTGCAGAGGTAAGGTAGAAACACACAAATAAGCTTCCAAGAAGGAAGAAGAACAGGGAGACTGGGAGAGGGACCTTAAAGAATAATAAATTTCCAATTCCCTCCAGGTTTCAGCAGGGGTGATGGAAACTTTTCCTTCGAATTAAATATTGACAAGACCGCCGGACTACGGGTACTAACTTGGATTGAGACCTGATGTGGCTTATATACATAGGAATATCCTACATAGAAAGTTCCTTTCTTGTAATTCATCCAGAAATAGGAGTTATCTCCAAAGACAGTTGAAAGTTTAAGGTGACCCTGATTGGTGAAATTGTTTTCTAAATCTACTTATTAGAGGACCCCTTCAGGACCGTGAAAATTTTGATCCAAGCAAGTGCCCCAAACAATGTGAATATGTATTATTTAAATCATTCTGCATCTGTATTAGCTCGAAGCGTAAAAGGTGAACTGGTTCCCGGGCAAAAAAAAGTCACAACAGGTGAATTGGTTCCCGCCGAGAAACGATCATTCAAAGTTTGCTTCCAATCTTCAAAAGAACAGGAACAGAAAGAAAAAATGGTTAATGAATACTTACATTCTTGTTTGAAAGTGAAATACTCCGTCAAATGTCTACACTCGTGATTTCCTCTAAGTAAAAATAACGTGGTTGGATGGCACAGCTTCAGAGCCCATAGATATAATACACACTGGAACAGATAGAAAGCACAGGATAAAATTACTTTTCTGACCAAGAATCTTTTGGACACGGATACGGATAAGGAGGTAAGTAAGTACTTTTCTGGCCGGGACGAAAACCTCTAACAGGTAAAGGGTGAGAACCTCTCACATGTACATCTTGAAAATTACTCTTCATCTCTGTGATCGCTTCTGGTATTGGCTAATTGTCTTGCAGTTGAAATCACTCTTTTAACACAAAAGCCTCCATTTTAACATACTAATAGAATGGCACAGCTTCAGAGCCCATAGATATAATACACACTGGAACAGATAGAAAGCACAGGATAAAATTACTTTTCTGACCAAGAATCTTTCGGACACGGATAAGGAGGTAAGTAAGTACTTTTCTGGCCGGGACGAAAACCTCTAACAGGTAAAGGGCGAGAAACTCTCACAAGTACATCTTGAAAATTACTCTTCATCTCTGTGATCGCTTCTGGTATTGGCTAATTGGCTTGCAGTTGAAATCACTCTTTTAATACAAAAACCTCCATTTTAACATACTGATAGATTCTGACGTGATTTTGTGAAGATTCATCTTGTTCTTCTTTCCTTAACAACAATGTATTGTTGAAGCAATCATGCATCACGTTGCTTCAAACTCTTGACGTTCGCGTGCCTCTTGGCATGATCGATTCGATTTTCCAATAACATTCCTAGTTCCTAGGAATCCTCGGATTTCATTATTATTCGAAATCAGGTGCAGTAAACAGGTAAATATTATATAGCAGTAATCTCGGACATACATAGACTGTTTCTTTAACACGTGTATAACCTTACAGCTTACAGTACAGGTAGTTAGATAAGTAGGCAAATAGCCATAAACAACAGTTGGGTATGTATATGTAGGGATTGTTGAGAAATCACATATGTCATTTAACAGTATCGGTATTAGCTTAATCTATTCCATATTTTGTAGCACTTAACACACATTATAATTGATAAAATTACACAAGTATGCAATAATTCCTATATCCTCAATAATCACAACGATTAAGATAACATCAATGATTAAGAAACTAATCCCATAATCCCTGAAACTCACAGATAGCCCAGTTTCCACGTGGTAAATCTATCGAGAACTCTCAGTCACTTACTCGAGAACTCTTGAGTCATAAAAAATATATCAAAAACTCACTCACTTATTGCGAAATCTCACATTGCGGAGTACCATAGAAACAAATTAATGAGGTAATCAGGAAAATCAATACGCCCAGACTCTGTTCAGGTTCTCAAAGGAATTTGAGGAATTCGTATGACAGAAGGAAATAGGTACGGTAATTCCTGTAATTTATAACTAAGAATTAATTGATTGTACCCATGTACTTACAAACTGAATTGGGTTCTAGTTTTATTGACAGACGTAGGCGTACTCACTGACAGTCAATTTTGTCCCCCAATCCTTTCCTAGTACTAATCCCTTGCCTAATACTAATCTAATCTCTACACTGTTCAATGTTCATTGACTATTCTGATCTCATCTTAACAAAAAAAAAAAAAAAAAAAAAAAAAAAAAACAGATTATCTCTTCTAGCATCAATAAGATGATGAAAATGAAGCAGATAATACTCATAATGGTATCCACATTGATTTTCTTTTTGTCTTCCACATACATAGGTATTCACTACACTGATGGTGATGCATATTATCATACGCCGTATGAATAGGAACATCTAATACGATTCTATGTGATTTTATTCGAGTTCCGGGCTGCAAGGAACTTGAAAAGTTCCACATGATTGACTACGGCTTACGATCTCGGTGCATACAATATACAGGGTGTCCCAAGACACACTGTGTGACTGTGGAACGGTTGAGGCAAGTCACAGTCTACTCACCAAAAACAGCTACAGACACCGAAGCGAATACAATAGTCCGTCCCTTATACCTTTTTATTACTATTGTAATAATAAAGGAAGGACGGACTAAAAAGCCGTCGGCTTCAGCTTGGCCTAACTGTCCATTAATCCATTTTTCAAAATGTACTTCTTCTTTCATTTTCCATTCCATCAACACCCCCCAAAAAACTTTCTCTTGTCTCTTTTCTTTTCTTCTTGGCCATGTGAGTGTGACCTTTCTCAGAGAAAGAATACGAGTAAACACACACTAGCAGCTCCCGTGACACGTGCACGTCACAGCCAACACGTGACGTGACGGGCGTGACAATTACGTGACAACCCCACCTTACCCTACAGCCCCATCACTAACCTACAGGTGTCACAATACGTCTCAGTGGTTTCTAACCTGAGGTAATTTTTTCCTCAAAAGAGTGGGGGGGGGGGTTAAAAGGACTTGATTGGGTACCCTCACCATTCAACACTGGCACCAGGCCATTACAAATAATTCTAAGCCAGTGATTCTCAAAATTTTCGATAGCATTACCTCCAAACAAGAAGAGTATTATCTCCAAAGACGAAGAGACATTTGTGATTGGACCAAAGTTTTGAATATTTACAGCAAAATATATTTATAATAACATCTTTGTAGTAAGATAATATACTAGTAATGAGTGGGTGGCCTCTTTACCCCTTTCGGCCTCAACCTGGGAACCACTCACCTAATATGTTTGCATAGCAACACTGTACACGAGTTTTCGGCAACTGTGATTGAACCAAAGTTTTGAATATTTACAGCAAAATATATTTATAATAACATCTTTGTAGTAAGATAATATACTAGTAATGAGTGGCCTTTTTACCCCTTTCGGCCTCAACCTGGGAACCACTCACCTAATATGTTTGCATAGCAACAGTGTACACGAGTTTTCGGCAAGACTGAGCATGTGTGCTCGTTGATTTGAAACAAGAAACGAGGAAGGTAGTGGTAGGAAAAAGAGAAACAAAAACATAGTGATAAAGTAAAAAGTAAGGCTAAAAGGAGATAAGTTAGAAAAGGAGGGAGCAAGTTACGAGAGGGAAAAAGAGCGAGAAGGATCGAGAGAAACGGGATAAAAGTTTGATGTACGTACTTTTGCTCCCTTTAGAATCCCTGCTGTGAAATTAAACATTTATACAAGACGAGAAACAACAACCGTATAAGAAATAAGATAGGAAGATAATGAGGAAGAAACGGGGAGAAAGAAACAGAAAGAGCGGAGGATATAGGTAGAGATTTTAGAAAAAGGGAGTGGAGCTAATAGACATACAAAAAGTGACTTTAGCCCAGCACACGTGCTGTAAGAAACAACAACCGTATAAGAAATAAGATAGGAAGATAATGAGGAAGAAACGGGGAGAAAGAAACAGAAAGAGCGGAGGATATAGGTAGGGATTTTAGAAAAAGGGAGTGGAGCTAATAGACGTACAAAAAGTGACTTTAGCCCAGCACACGTGTATAACCTTACAGCTTACAGTACAGGTAGTTAGATAAGTAGGCAAATAGCCATAAACAACAGTTGAGTATGTATATGTAGGGATTGTTGAGACATCACATATGTCATTTAACAGTATCGGTATTAGCTTAATCTATTCCATATTTTGTAGCACTTAACACACACAATTGATAAAATTACACAAGTACGGAATACAGGGACTCAATTCATTGTTTTAACCTAATGCTAATTTCTCGTTTGATGTCGCTACAAATGCAAAATAATGCTTCGGAATAGCACAACGAGGATTAATAGCGTTCTCTCTCTGTCCTCTTTCCCTCTCTTTATCTCCCTCCCTAACCCCTCTCTCTAAATATCTATCTATCTTCCCTCCCCCCCTCTCCTACTCATTCTAATTAAACATAAATTACAATTGTCCATTACCATTACACATTGATGTGTGTACCTCTTTCTCACACCCTTTTCCTCCTTCTCTCCTCCCTCCGTTTTACAAGTTTTCGCTCTCCCTTTCTCACCCTAACTCTGTATGTCCCCTTCTACTGTTATTCACCTTCATCTCTCCAACTTTCCCTCCCTTTGACTCTCTACTCCTTTCCTGCCCGTCCCTCCTCCTTTTCTCCCTCTGTCTCTCTCTCCCTCCTTTTCATCTCTCTTTTGCCTCTTTCTCTATGAACCCCTTTTCGCATATCATCCCTCTCTCCCTCCACTCTCTCCATCCCCCTTTTTCTCCTCTTTCCTCTCTTACAGGTCACAAAAAAGACCCATCTCCGCTAGTTAGATATCGTTCATGTTCATGTCACATAATTCCCACTCACTCTCAGACTGTCTGATAGGCCCAGGTCTGAGCGTGAGTGGCGAAAAAATCATAAGACATAGGTTTCTCAGACGGTCTGATAGCTGACAGACTTAGGTCTGAAGCTTTTCCCGCCACACTTTAGGGCGGCGTGACAGACCACGGTCTGAGCATACGACCCATAGACACGGAGATGAAACCCCTACCACTCCAGCTACGACATCACCCTGCGTCTACACAATGTTCTAAAAGGCGAAATAATTTCAACTTCACAGAAAAACAGCAAACACAAGAGATGTGTGTCCATAACAAATTCATAAATTATGCATAACAAAACATCAATAGGGTACATTTACCAAGGGTCTAGGATTATCTTGCCCTTGGGATCAATTTGAAGACACAATATCGGTACTGATGGAAATTTGTAGTAGACCCCCGGGGGGTGGAGGGGGGCGAAGCCCCCCTCCCGAGCACGAAGTGCGAGTATTATCATACGGTATAGGAACATCTAATACGATTCTATGTGATTTTATTCGAGTTCCGGGTTGTAAAGAACTTGAAAAGTTCCACATGATTGACCACGGCTTACGATCTCGGTGCATACAATAGACAGGGTGTCCCAAGACACACTGTGTGACTGTGGAACGGTTGAGGCAAGTCACAGTCTACTCACCAAAAACAGCAATTTTTTGGGTTCATATGTGTTGCAGTAAAAGGATTTGCTTCGACTTTATACCTTCTACCTTTACTGTCAGCAAAGAAAATGAAGATTTTCTTATATCCAGTACTGAAATATAAGTTTAAACTTAGATTAAGGTTAATCAGCAAGGAAAACCTAGACCCTTGACAAATAGAGTGCCTGAAGCCTGAAGGCATTTTTTTCCCTGAGCATGTGTGCTCGTTGATTTGAAACAAGAAACGAGGAAGGTAGTGGTAGGAAAAAGAGAAACAAAAACATAGTGATAAAGTAAAAAGATAAGATCAGAATAGTCAGCAACCTCTATGACCGAAAACAACCCAATGTTTTCCTTAATGGTGTAAGCTCTATTGAAATATGTACCCCCTCCTGGACAAAATCCTGGATACGGCCCTGTTTAGAGTTATACATGTAACCAACTTTGGGAGTGGTTTTTCACAAGTGCGTACACCAAGTTAAGTGCTCAAGTGCTTATTCCTAGTCTTCCTACCCTTGCTGCTCCTACTCTCTCTGCTTTTTCTGCATCTTATTCGTGATCTTTTGCTTCTTGTTCTTCTTCTTTGTATGCTTCTGTTATTCTTCTTTGTGTGTTTCTTCTTGAATTTTATCTGCTTCTTCTTTCTATTCTTCATCGTCCGTTTCTTCCTTTTATTCTTCTCCATTTTGGTCTTCCTTTGCCTCTTCTTTCCTTTCTTCTTCTTTGTATGCTTCTGTTATTCTTCTTTGTGTGTTTCTTCTTGAATTTTATCTGCTTCTTCTTTCTATTCTTCATCGTCCGCTTCTTCCTTTTATTCTTCTCCATTTTGGTCTTCCTTTGCCTCTTCTTTCCTTTCTTCTTCTTCTTCTTCTCCTTCCTCCTCTGCTTCTTCCTCTTCTCCACCTCCTGAAGTAATCATTTATCTTCGACTTACAAGAACATACAATATGTACATACCTACCTACTTACAGAGATCTTAAGGTGAATAAAACCATGTAACAAGAAGAATGTGGAATTCAAGGACATCATATTAAAAAGGTTTAAATGGTTCAACCCATAGATAGTCAATCCATTTGTTTATGTTAATGTACTATAACAGGATCAAAACAAATGGATTGACTATCTATGGGTTGAACCATTTAAACATTGAAATGAGAGTATCTTTGGGTTAAGATAAGATCATGTTGCAGTAAAAGGATTTGCTTCGACTTTATACCTTCTACCTTTACTGTCAGCAAAGAAAATGAAGATTTTCTTATATCCAGTACTGCAATATAAGTTTAAACTTAGATTAAGGTTAATCAGCAAGGAAAACCTAGACCCTTGACAAATAGAATGCCTGAAGCCTGAAGGCATTTTTTCCATTATTTTTTCCTCAGTTTAATTTTAAATAATATAAACTCAGACTGTGGTCGAGGCCATAAAACGTTTAGAACTTACCTCTATGCTAAAATATCCTCTATCTACATAATCTCCTAAAAAGAGGTACTTGGTTGAAGCGGGTGGTCCTCCGACTTCAAATAAACGTCTGAATCCAATCAGATGAGATATGCTGCCATCAGAATATCTGATCAGGTCCAAGAATTATTGGTTACACTCCTTGAATACTAAGAAATTCTTGGAATTACGAGCGGTTACAAGGAGCGCTCCTTGCAATTTGCAACCCATTTAGGGCAAAGATTTTCAATGCTTCATGCACTTCAATAGCCAGATTCTAGTGTAGAAGAAGGTTAGGAAGTTCTTTTTGGGTAACACAAGGCCAGAAGATAGACCAGCTATACAGGCCTAGTCTTAACAACTAACAACACTGGCGTCCAGTCCCTGTCCAGTTAGACAAAATACCCTTCTTTACAAATAATAAAAAATCTAATTTATTCAGCCCAACCTGAATTAACTGGACACGGGGCCAATAGTTAGGTTGCCCACAGTCCTCGTGTAATCCAGCTATTTAAAGCGTATACTTTCTTCAAAGCGTATTATTTCGATCATACCAGCTTTTTGTTCCTTTCAAGGAAAAAGGACTGAAAAATATGGACCCGAACTCAAAACATGATTGATTACAATATCCGAGAAGATCAAAAGTACAAACTTTTCCTCTTCCCCATCAATCGAGAGGAAATAGAGGATTAATTCCAACTCAGATGAGTAAGGGGAAAGTTTGTTTTGATGAAACTCTAGAAATTGGATCTCGAACTAAAAAAAAAGTCGGAACTAAAAAAACTCGAGGCGGTTTCAAATCAGCAGTAAACCATACAGAGAAGCACGCTCAAGTCAAACTTTTACCAGGATAAATTGCTTGTACCAAGGTTGGATAAGAAATGAAAAACCACTTGAAAATAATGATAATCGTGAACAAAAAAACTTCAACTCATGGTTTTAAAAAAGTTTAGTTTACAAATAAATGGGTTGGAACGGGGGCGCTGTTGCCAAAAGTGTTTCTGCAACCTTTTTTGAACGAATAAATGCGGTACAATTTGGCAACCATTCTTTCTTCAGTACTACAATTATAACAGCATTTTGGCAAGAGATTTTCAAGTCCATAATCCTCTTCGAAATATTAATTTCGCAATGAATAAGCACTTGAGAGCTCCTGCTGAAATGCTGAATGAGAATGTTGAATTCCCACCACTTATCTTTCTAAATCTCGGTCAGGAAGTGTTTAACAAGAGTGAAGGGTGCTCTTTGTGAATTCATATCCAGTAATAAATAGTCAAGGTGTATTTTGCTTTCGAGAAACTGTCGGCGGGACCAGTTCGCTTTTGCAACCTGAAATTTTGATTTTCGATTACTGGGAATGCACCATCTTGGATAAGAGTTTTGATAGAGGGAACTGTATCTGCTAAGGTCTTATCAATCGTCCCGAAAGCGAATCCGCCCCCGGGCGGGAAACCATGAGGAGTGGCGTGACGTCAACGACTAGTGCCTCATATCACCGAAGTATGGAAAAGTATCGTACAAGTGTAATAGCCGATGGAAAAACAGAATTTTGAATTTGGACAAATTAGATCGAAATATGGAGCACTGGTGTCACAGAGCTTGAGAGCTCCTGCTGAAATGCTGAATGAGAATGTTGAATTCCCACCACTTATCTTTCTAAATCTCGGTCAGGAAGTGTTTAACAAGGGTGAAGGGTGCTCTTTGTGAATTCATATCCAGTAATAAATAGTCAAGGTGTATTTTGCTTTCGAGAAAATGTCGGCGGGAGTTTTGATAGGGGGAACTGTATCTGCTAAGGTCTTATCAATCGTCCCGAAAGTGAATTCGCCCCCGGGCGGGAAACCATGAGGAGTGGCGTGACGTCAACGACCAGTGTCTCATATCACCAAAGTATGGAAAAGTATCGTACAAGTGTAATAGCCAATGGAAAAGCAGAATTTTGAATTTGGACAAATCAGATCGAAATATGGAGCACTGGTGTCACAGAGTTAAAAAGCCGTCGGCTTCAGGTTGGCCTAACTGTCCATTTTTCAAAATGTCCTTCTTCTTTCATTTTCCATTCCATCAACACCCCCCAAAAACCTTTCTCTTGTCTCTTTTCTTTTTGGCCATGTGAGTGTGACCTTTCTCAGAGAAGGAATACGAGTATACATCACACACTACCAGCTCCCGTGACACGTGCTCGTCACAGCCAACACGTGACGTGACGGGCGTGACAATTACGGGACAACCCCACCTTACCCTACAGCCCCATCATCGATTTTCCAATAACATTCCTAGTTCCTAGGAATCCTCGGATTTCATTATTATTCGAAATCAGGTGCAGTAAACAGGTAAATATTATCTAGCAGTAATCTCGGATACATAGACTGTTTCTTTAAAAAAGTAATTATTTGCATGAAGGTATGTTGGAGTGTTTGCTTGAGCGTGTTAGGCGGCTTAACCTTGAGTTAGATATACAACTATGTTAGTATAAGTATCCAAAATGCAGTTTTATTGAAGTACTCATGTGCGGCGTACTTCTATCAACCTACACTAGCATGTGTAAAAGAGGATGCTAATCTTATCCCATTATGAAAATGATAGCAAAGGAGATTCACCGAAAAATCCCTGAACAGATAAACTGGTTGATATAAAGACAAAGCAAATGCTTAAGTATATGGCCGATCTTACCACTGAGAGTTAACACAGTGTCAAGGGTTTTCTTTGGTGTCACCCTTTGATTTTCACAGGGCAATATTTCTTAAACCCTGTGGTTTCTTTAAAAAAGTAATTATTTGCATGAAGGTATGTTGGAGTGTTTGCTTGAGCGTGTTAGGCGGCTTAACCTTGAGTTAGATATACGACTATGTTAGTACGAGTATCCAAAATGCAGTTTTATTGAAGTACTCATGTGCGGCGTACTTCTATCTACCTATACTAGCATGTGTAAAAGAGGATGCTAATCTTATCCCATTATGAAAATGATAGCAAAGGAGATTCACCGAAAAACCCCTGAACAGATGAACTGGTTGATATAAAGACAAAGCAAATGCTTTTATGGCCGATCTTACCACTGAGAGTTAACACAGTGTCAAGGGTTTTTATTGGTGTCACCCTTTGATTTTCACAGGGCTTCACTACACTGATGGTGATGCATATTATCATACGCCGTATGAATAGGAACATCTAATACGATTCTATGTGATTTTATTCGAGTTCCGGGTTGTAAAGAACTTGAAAAGTTCCACATGATTGACCACGGCTTACGATCTCGGTGCATACAATAGACAGGGTGTCCCAAGACACACTGTGTGACTGTGGAACGGTTGAGGCAAGTCACAGTCTACTCACCAAAAACAGCAATTTTTTGGGTTCATATGTGTTGCAGTAAAAGGATTTGCTTCGACTTTATACCTTCTACCTTTACTGTCAGCAAAGAAAATGAAGATTTTCTTATATCCAGTACTGAAATATAAGTTTAAACTTAGATTAAGGTTAATCAGCAAGGAAAACCTAGACCCTTGACAAATAGAGTGCCTGAAGCCTGAAGGCATTTTTTTCCCCCATTATTTTTTCCTCAGTTTAATTTTAAATAATATAAACTCAGACTGTGGTCGAGGCCATAAAACGTTTAGAACTTACCTCTATGCTAAAATATCCTCTATCTACATAATCTCCTAAAAAGAGGTACTTGGTTGAAGCGGGTGGTCCTCCGACTTCAAATAATTTCATGAGGTCATAGAATTGACCATGAATATCCCCGCACACTGGAATCAGAAACAAAACAGAAGGGCAACATTAGAAATTAGAAACAGAACAAAACAGTAGGAAAATGGGTTGAAAAAATAAATATGTAGGTATGTATTCATATTCAATCATAAAAAAAAGCCCAAGAATGTAGACACAGAAACACATAAATATGGAAAAAAATCATTAGAAAAAGAAGCATCTTTTACTGATAGGGACATTTGTTGTCTGCAATTGAAACTTTTCGAAGACATATTCTGTGAATTTTGCACAGCATTGTTCATTCTTCCTTCCGAAGTAATGCAATACTCAGAAAAGGCCTGCCTAGTGACTTCCATTGGGATGGAAAACAACTTACCCGTGCATTATTTTTGAGCGGCACTATACCTACATGGGGCCACTGTACATGACGTCATACTTTCTATACAACTACACATGCATTACATATGAAACAATGACGTCATTGTAGTAGCCGTTCAATTGAGGTTGTAGCACGTCCCAGAGCTATACATTGGACATCTGTACAAATGTTAAGTATACAGCTTTCCAATATTGTACAGGGCGGTCGAACAACTTTATTTGTAGATATTTCTTTTCAACTGTCAAGTACACTTTACATCCTGTGTCTAGATTGTAGATTCCAACTAAGTAAGGTTCTAAGTGGGCATACAAGGTGCCTAAAAATGCCGTTTAGACGCACTTGTACTGGCGCGGCTGACTATACTAGACTAAGTAAGGTTCTAAGTGGGCATACAAGGTGCCTAAAAATGCCGTTTAGACGCACTTGTACTGGCGCGGCTGACTATACTAGTAATAATTGTTGATTGGGCACTTTCACTTCCGCACCCAATGGTGTTAACGGACGTAGGCAACTTTTGGTTTCAATTGTGTTACTTGTTCCAAATCATTCTAGGACCTTTGAAAATTGAATTTGAGCAGGTACAAATATGGATGGATGGTTTCAATGGCCTTAAATTTACTGTCTCTGCAACCATCCAGTAGATGCCGTTATTTTCGCTCTGTTTATATACTTTGTGTTCATAATTTATGAAAATTATAGGATTCCAAGTAAACAAAACATACAAAATTGTTTGAGCTGCTTACATATATAAAAATAAGAGAGAGGGAGAGAGAGAGCCGGATGTGTAATTTGAAGCTCATTACGTTGCTTTGATCTCTTGGAGCCTTCAATTCATTTCGGTCTTTGGAGGAAAGCCGTCCAAGTTCTTACGCAAAGACTTTCTCGACCTCAAAACGCCAATCAAAAAAATAAAGTCACCGCCTTTCATTTCTTTTCAATGAAACATCTGCTACATTGGATTTTACGGGTCTGTTTTACCCATTCTCATAAGATGGGCGAGAAGAGACACATCTCTCATCAGATAGACGTGTGTCCCTAATCAGATGGGCGAGAAGAGGCACCCTACACCCCATTAACATAGTTGCTGGATTCGCCCTGCCCAGTTATTGTGTACCCAGAATTTCAACTTTTCATGCCGCAGGTATATCTGCGCCGAGATTGCATCACGCCATAATTATAATCACAGGATCTGTGAATACTTGTGAAAAAAATCTGTTCACCACACCGCACACAATATGTACAATCCCCATTATTTAGACATCTGTACCACATGTTTCCAAGATAATTGGTACACCCGTCTGGCATATTTGTACAGGTGTCCCGCCCTCCTTTCTCGGACAATTTTTTTCAAAATAAATCGCACAAATAATGACGAAATCCAGGCAGAAAAGCACACAAACTGTGAGGTTTAGAGGATTTTTCTTTGCTATATGAGCAATCCCATTACAGGTGTCCCGCCCTCCTTTCTCGGACAATTTTTTTCAAAATAAATCGCACAAATAATGACGAAATCCAGGCAGAAAAGCACACAAAACTGTGAGGTTTAGAGGATTTTTCTTTGCTATGTATATGAGCAATCCCATTTTAGTCCGTCCTTCCTTTATTTCTCTTGTTACTCTTCCGTGACAACTTTACCTAAATCTTTAAACGGAGGTCTTATCATCTGAAAAGCGGAGAGCGAAAGAGGACAGGATTAAGGAGCGCGGTAGCGCTCCGCCCCGCCAAGTCAAGAAAGTTTGACCGCGCTACTAGAGATATTATACGCGACAGGGAAAGTAGCCGTTTTCAGGTAGTTGTAGACAGACAACTACAAATGATGGAAGAAAACGGATTGCATGTGTGTGTTCGGGCATGAAAGTAGACCACGTTGAAAAAAAAAAATCATCAAAATCGGTTAAGTTTACCTGGAGATATTTGACTTTAAAAAACGTCAAATTTTTCATCATTTTCTGCTGCTGCTGCTGCTGCTTCCGCTTCCGCTTCCGCTTCGACCGCTCTACAGCCTAAACCACTGGACCGATTTTGATGGTTGATGGCTCATTTTTTTTCTCGTGAGTGGTAGGTGTGCCTTTTCATATTTTCAAGGCCCCCAAAGGGCCCCTTCAGCCTTAAATTTGATAAAAGAGTGATTTTTAGGGGAAAAATTCTAAATTATCGCTCGAGTTAATTAATAAGGAAGTTTTGTACTACGTAGAGTCAAAAGTCGGAGTGTCCCAGTGGTAAGGAGTGTGATCTTTGACAAACTGCCGAGCGGGTGGGGTGGGGTTCGAATCCCACTGTAGTCTTTTTTTTTACATAATTTTATCATTTAAAAATATTTT
>NW_007378282.1:67446-70058 GCF_000475195.1 Diaphorina citri | reverse complement strand
AGGTACCTACATTATCATGATGTATTTCACTCGGAAAAGATCAGAACTTACCTACATTGATTTCTAATCTTTTTTGGGGTGGGATGGAGTTTTGTTTATTTTTTGTGGCACTTGATTTGTTTTGGGAGGAACGACTTGGCGGGTAGAAGATAGCGAGCCGTTCCCATAACAAATCAATCTGGTGTGGACATCACACGACATTCTATGTATTACATTTGCGGAATATTACGAATTTGAAAAGTCCAAGCAAATTTATTTATCAAAATGCGCCATATTTTGCCTTCGAGGCGGGTAGAAGATAGCGAGCCGTTCCCATAACAAATCAATCTGGTGTGGACATCACACGACATTCTATGTATTACATTTGCGGAATAATACGTATTTGAAAAGTCCAAGCAAATTTATTTATCAAAATGCGCCATATTTTGCCTTCGGGTGACAAGAACTACTGACATGAATAGTGTCTTTACCTCATCGTTCGACCAGATTCACCGATTTGATCCGGTGAGACCGTTGGTGACTACGTTGAGTAGTAAATCGCAAACCCACACCGATGAATCTGACATACTCGAACTGTTTCTCTGTTTAGCACTGTCTTATCAACAGATTGTGGCGTGAAATATGTGGAACGCAACAGGTGTCATGAATCATTACATATGTAAATGTGGTGTGTCTGGTGTGTGCTTCTGATACGTCTGAATCCAATCAGATGAGATATGCTGCCATCAGAATATCTGATCAGGTCCAAGAATCATTGGTTACACTCCTTGAATACTAAGGAATTCTTGGAATTACGAGCGGTTACAAGGAGCGCTCCTTGCACTTTGCAACCCATTTAGGGCAAAGATTTTCAATGCTTCATGCACTTCAATAGCCAGATTCTAGGTTAGGAAGTTCTTTTTGGGTAACACAAGGCCAGAAGATAGAACAGCTATACAGGCCTAGTCTTAACAACTAACAACACTGGCGTCCAGTCCAATTAGACAAAATACCCTTCTTTACAAATAATAAAAATCTAATTTATTTAGCCCAACCGACTGAATTGGAATATTACTGGACACGGGGCCAATAGTTAGGTTGCCCACAGTCCTCGTGTAATGAAGCTATTTAAAGCGTATGCTTTCTTCAAAGCGTATTATTTCGATCATACCAGCTTTTTGTTCCTTTCAAGGAAAAAGGACTGAAAAATATGGACCCGAACTCAAAACATGATTGATTACAAAATCCGAGAAGATCAAAAGTACAAACTTTTCCTCTTCCCCATCAATCGGGGGGGAAATAGAGGATTAATTCCAACTCAGATGAGTAAGGGGAAAGTTTGTTTTGATGAAACTCTAGAAATTGGATCTCGAACTAAAAAAAAAGTCGGAACTAAAAAAACTCGAGTTTTAATATTGGCAGATTGGTACCAAAAAACTAAAAAAAAAAAAAAAAAAAAAAAAAAAAAAAAATGAAAAAAAAAAAAAGTCGGAACTAAAAAACTCGAGTTTTAATATTGGCAGATTGGTACCAAAAAACTCCTGTGTTGAGGTTCGGAAAAAAAAACGAAGAGGGAAGAATGTAGACAGAAAATAGAGGGACAAAATGAAAGCGAAGAACCAAAGGAGAAAGAGGAAAGGGAGAGTTCAGGGAGAAGGAAAAATGAGAGCGGAAAATGCAAAAGTAAAAGGGGGGAGAAAAAAGACTGTGGTGATAAAGGAGGAGAGGAGAAAGAGAGAGCAGGGAAGTAGAAAGAGTAAATAATAGACCATCGGCACAAGTGAGAAAGAGGAAAAGAGGAAAAGAGAAAGAGAGAGAGAGAGAGAGAGAGAGAGAGAGAGAGAGAAAATGCAAAAGTAAAAGGGGGGAGAAAAAAGACTGTGGTGATAAAGGAGGAGAGGAGAAAGAGAGAGCAGGGAAGTAGAAAGAGTAAATAATAGACCATCGGCACAAGTGAGAAAGAGGAAAAGAGAAAGAGAGAGAGAGAGAGAGAGAGAGAGAGAGGGAGAGGAAATGCAAAAGTAAAAGGGGGGAGAAAAGAGACTGTGGTGATAAAAGAGAAGAGGAGAAAGAGAGAACAGAGAAGTAGAAAGAGTAAATAATAGACCATCGGCACAAGTGAGAAAGAGGAAAAGAGAAAGAGAGAGAGAGAGAGAGAGAGAGAGAGAGGGAGAGAGAGAGAGAGAGAGGGAGAGAGAGAGCGGCGAAAGTCGATAAAACGAAAAAATTAAAAGAGTGGGGGAAAAAGTAAACGAAAAAAGTGAAAAAGGTAATGTGGAGCATTTAGTAGGTAGTAAACTGGTAAAGTACAGTATTACTATTATTATAAGTTTATTTGTGGGGAAAAATGTAAAAAATAAAGTTCAGTCATTCAGAAGATTAAGTGCACAAACGAGTGTTGAACGTTTAGGTACTCTAGAACTCTACCTCATCTAGAAGTTATGGAAGTTGCATTTCCAACTTCCTAATTATACAGGGTGGCCCCTAACGTAGGGACATGGAACTTAAATAGAGAGTGTTTGATGTTTACCCACACATATCCTTCTTTTCAAATAAATAAATCTCAAAACTTCAAGCTTACCCTGTATCCCCCCCCCCCCCCTGAAATTTTTATGGAACTAATTTGTTTTTCA
>NW_007378282.1:55081-67355 GCF_000475195.1 Diaphorina citri | reverse complement strand
AGAGAGAGAGAGAGAGAGAGAGAGAGAGAGAGCGACAAAAGTCGATAAACGAAAAAAGTACAAGAGTAGGGGAAAAAGTAAACGAAAAAAGTAAAAAAGGTACCTAATGTGGAGCATTTAGTAGGTAGTAAACTGGTAAAGTACAGTATTACTATTATTATAGTTTATTTGTGGGGGAAAATGTAAAAAATAAAGTTCAGTCATTCAGAAGATTAAGTGCACAAACGAGTGTTGAACACGTGATGATGTCCATAGCATTGGGATGGAGGGAAGAAGGGAGAGAAAAGGGGAGAGATTCTGGAGAGAAGAGTGAAGGGAGGCAGGAATCAGAAACTTTCTCAAGGGTGGGAGAAACAAGTGTTATTTATCTCTTTTATCCTTCCTTCTCCCCCCCCTCCCTCTCTCCTGTTCTTCCTTTCTGTCTTTCGTAATTACAGGGTACTACAGGGCACAGAGTAACCTACAAAAAGGTTTGTTAACAGGTTTCATAAGGGGATAGAAAAAACCCCATTTTGGATACGAATAGACATGAAATTAGAACAAACAGGAGGGATAAGGCAAAAGCTACAATAATAGGGCTATATATAGTAACTGCCACACTACCATCCACACCCACAACTATACAATAGTTGGGGATCATAAAATTCTACAGAGTGTTAATGACAAAACTTCCTCTCATTAGGTCTACAGTGCAATAGTCCTAAATTAAAATGGACGCGGCACACAAGGGATCAGGAAGAGACCGCCTTAGGTCTACAGTAGTCCCAAGTGAGTACAAAACAACGAGCAGTCCTTTTCATAAACAACTCATTTTTACAAAATAGCCCATTGTCTATATCTATAAATGGGTCATAATCTTCATAGTAGCTGGACTCCAAATCCCCTGCTCTAAATTAAAAACAGGAAAAACAATCTTTAAATCTCTTGTATGTACATAATATGATCGAGTTTCATTATAGGAAAATCCACACCCACAACTATACAATAGTTGGGGATCATAAAATTCTACAGAGTGTTAATGACAAAACTTCCTCTCATTAGGTCTACAGTGGTCCCAAGTGAGTATACAAAACAACGAGCAGTCCTTTTCATAAACAACTCATTGTTACGAAATAGCCCATTGTCTATAAATGGGTCATAATCTTCATAGTAGCTGGACTCCAAATCCCTGCTCTAAATTAAAACAGGAAAAACAATCTTTAAATCTCTGGTAGGTACATAATATGATCAAGTTTCATTATAGGAAGAACCCAATACATTGTTGCCGAAATTCGGATTATCCATTCAAGATTGATGGCTATTGCCAGAACTGGCAACCTTTCCGCAGCTACTATTATACATAGCCAAAGGAGGCACTATTACACTCAGAAGGCATTATTATAGCCCAACTCTTTTGACTTAAAACAACGAGCAGTCCTTTTCATAAACAACTCATTGTTACGAAATAGCCCATTGTCTATAAATGGGTCATAGTAGCTGGAC
Organism: Diaphorina citri; assembly: GCF_000475195.1. Classification (NCBI taxonomy): domain Eukaryota; kingdom Metazoa; phylum Arthropoda; class Insecta; order Hemiptera; family Psyllidae; genus Diaphorina; species Diaphorina citri. Next base: position 65,873 of record NW_007378282.1, on the reverse strand, counting down.
TCCAAATCCCTTCCCTGCTCTAAATTAAAAGACAGGAAAAACAATCTTTAAATCTCTTGTACATAATATGATCAAGTTTCATTATAGGAAGAACCCAATACATTGTTGCCGAAATTCCGATTATCCATTCAAGATTGATGGCTATTGCCAGAACTGGCAACCTTTCCGCAGCTTCTACATAGCCAAAGGAGGCACTATTACACTCAGAAGGCATTATTATAGCCCAACTCTTTGACTGCTCTTTGGAGACACATTGTCTTTGACAAACGCCAATGAAGGGGTACGGGAGTAAGTTTTTAATAGTCCATTATACGTGGCATAGAGTTTTAATAGTTAGGTTTTATTTACGACAGGGGGCGCTCGAGGGGTGGATGATTGTAGAGGAGAGGTAAGTATAAGAGGCGAAGGGGAAGGTAGATATGGTAGGGAGGAGTAGGTAGTTGTGGCGGAAGGGTAGGTACACGAGGGGAAGGATCAAGTATGGGAGGGAGAGGCAGAGAGTTATCGCTAGGGGAAAGTTGTTATGGCAGGGAGGGGTAGGAACTCACCCGGTTCCCCCCCCCCCCCTGAAGATTTATAGGTAACTAGTTCGATCTTCAATGAACTTTCAAAAACACAAGTTTCGAATACAATTAATGCGAGTTTTTCTAACTAGGGGTATTTAAAATTAATAAATCCCGCTCAACAAAATAAAGAAGGAGAATGAGAAATGAGTCAACAAGTTTTGACTTTTTGAGTAAGAGCCCTCTTTAGGAGAGACAGGAGAAGAGGGAGGAATAAGGAAGGAATAGTGGAAGTAGAAGAAAAGACAGACATAGAAGGAAATTAGGAAACTGAATTGGATTGGTAGGTTATCATAAAAATGATTCAAGAGAAAAATTGACTTTTTCCTTCCTTCCTTGCTTCCTCCTTCTCATATTCCTTTATTTTCGCAATCTTCTTCAGAAATTGGTTCTATAATCCTCATCATTTAAAAAATATTGGATGGAAAGGGTTTAATCCCCCGTTATTGCTTCACGGAACGCTGTTTACTGTGCAATATGCACTAAGCTCGCAAGGACTAGAAAATAGACTGGAAATCAGCAGATAAAGGCAACCGAGGGATATCAAGGGGGGGGATCAAAATATACTAGAAAACTAGAACACAACAGACTATCGCCAATAAAGAAAATGTACAAAACAAACTAGGAATCATCACCACAACCATATTAGTAGAAATCCCCAACTGACCCAATTCCGTTCTCAGGGATAATTCAAGCCATCTTCGAGGATACAATATGATGATAATATTCAAGATACAAAATGTAGGGATACTAGGGATATTTCAAGCAATTTTCTAAGATACAAACTACAACAATGGCTGATACACTTTATTTTTCCTCATCTTTCCACCCGTTTATCTCGACATTCTCGACACTCAAGATACAAAATGTAGGGATACTAGGGATATTTCAAGCAATTTTCTAAGATACAAACTACAACAATGGCTGATACACTTTATTTTTTCTCATCTTTCCACCCGTTTATCTCGACATTGTGAACACCGTACGTGTCGTTTATACTCAAGTCGTATACTCTCAATGTGGACAAGAAATAAAACCATGAAAAGAGCATCCTCCATTTCTCGTCTATGGCGTATACTTGGGTAATCTCTTTGACAACAAAATGTCAGCCACTTTATTTGAAACACTTAATTTTCAAAACAAGGATGTTAGAGGTTTGTGAAAAAATGTACTCATGTCCAAGTTATATGGCGTTAGAGTCAGCTCGTATCCAGGAGGAAGGCAAGAGTCCAAACAGTGATCTAAATACGGCCCTCAGTAGGGTAGATATTTCTAACTTTAGTATTCCCCTGTGACCGAATAATTTCAATCCTTTGTTTCATAGGTGGCCGGGATCCGAACCCAGCTTCTCCAGGTTGATAGTGCTCCTAACTACTCGGACACAAAAATATGGGAATTATTTGAGGACATATCACACGGATCACGCCTTGGGAAGTCGATGCTTCTGATTAGGCGTCTGAGCTAGTCTAGCAAATTCGAATTTAGACACTGACAACCAAATGTCATCTCGAGTTGGAAACGGTAGTGTGACACTGGAGAGATAAACCTGGCAGCTCAAGTAACAATGAACTTTACAAGGAATGTTGCTCTATATCTGAAGACATTAGCATAATTGTGGTCTACTGAGACAGACTGATAGTTCTTGCTAGAACTAATGGCAGACTGGCAGGAATTCAATTAGCATAGTGGTTTTCTGGTCTATTAGAAAATTTCTCTGAACTACTGTTAAACTAGAAACCTTAAAGAACGGTGATTTTTTTTACGTTTGGCAGAGGGACTATTGTTTGGCAGAGGGTGTCTGGCTGGGGGACGTTTAACAGGGAGTCGACCACCTTAGTCTGGCAGGGGAACTTTAAACAGAGATTATACCAGCCTGAATCTCCTTTGCTAAAGAAATAGCAAAACCAAATGTCAGCCCAAACCAATCATCACCCTAGTTAGGGCTGATTGAGAGGCTCACGAAAAACGCCGACCCCGTCTGTACACGGGAAAAGGCGAAGAAGAATTTCCTTATTATAGGACGAGAAAGACCTATTTCTTGACTTACCTGTGACGGGGGCCTCGATGTCGATCATCGTTTTCTCCGAGCGGAGGAGTGTGGCCCCTTCGTTGATAATCTTGAGGGCGGCCGTCTCGTCAATCCGACCTTCCAGGATAAAGTGCTGCTTGAGTACATCTGGCCGTGGCTTGCCCGTCCTGGTATCGAACACATCGGCTATGATGAGCTTCTGACTGGGGGGAAATGGAACACCTGGGGAGCAGAACAAGGTATCGGTTAGACAAGGTTTATACTGCTCGGATAGGACTAAACAGTCCCTTTACTTTTTTTTGCCAAAAGAATAACTACTCCTAAGCCCTGGTTACCTGAGGCTTCACCGGAGTACCACTCGCTACTACTGCTGCAAAACAACAGCCGTTGTAAACAAATGTTAAGCTCTTGTGGAAATATAGGACCCTGGTAAAGCCATGCATTGCGTCAGCCATGCATTGCGGTCCTATGGGAAAATTAAGCTTAGGGTGGGAATTTACTTCCAACATTTTCGAACCAAAACAAAACCTCTGCAGGAAAAAACCCCCTCTCAAATGACTTCTATTACGCCTATTGAAGTCATCAGAAACAACCAATATGTTGTATACAGGGAGGAAGAAGAGAGAAAGGGAGCTTAAAATCGGGAGGGAGGAAAGAAGTCAGGAAAGAGGAAAAGAAAGAAAGAAAGAGAAATAAAATAAAGGTGAAAGAATTCAACACGAAAAAGTAGACGCCCATTGAAAATTTTCAAAAGGAAAAAAAACACACCGACCTGAACAAAGAAAAGAGATACGAAATATGGATGGAAAAGAGGGGAAAGAAAGGAAAAGAAGGAGGAGGGGAAGATAGGGTATCGAACACATCGGCTATGATGAGCTTCTGACTGGGGGGAAATGGAACACCTGGGGAGCAGAACAAGGTATCGGTTAGACAAGGTGCTGGTTTATACTGCTCGGATAGGACTAAACAGTCCCTTTATTTATTTATTATTATTATTTTTTTTGCCAAAAGAATAACTACTCCTAGGCCCTGGTTATCTGAGGCTTCACCGGAGTACCACTCGCTACTACTGCTGCAAAACAACAGCCGTTGTAAACAAATGTTAAGCTCTTGTGGAAATATAGGACCCTGGTAAAGCCATACATTGCGGTCCTATAGGAAAATTAAGCTTAGGGTGGGGATTTACTTCCAACATTTTCGAACCGAAACCTCTGCAGGAAAAAAAAACCCTCTCAAATGACTTTTATTACGCCTATTGAAGTCATCAGAAACAACCAATATGTATATAGGACCACATTTCCTCCTGGAGGGTAAATACATTTTCGGAAATATTTTGCTGGTTGGCCAATGAAATTATAGTCACGGACACAACAAGAGAGCACTTGGAAAACTGAAAAGTTTGCCCAAATTTAAAACTTATAAGTAGGGTGTGCCCCAAATTTTGGAAATACAGGGTGTCTCAAAGGAGGAAAACGAACATGATGTAATGTGAAATGAAATTATGGTCATGGACTTTTTGTGGAAACTATGGGAAATAAACAAGAGATGAATTAGAAGACTGAAAAGTTTGTATACAGGGTCTTCGGATAGTGTCATGTTTCGCATCAAATAGCGAACATACGAACGTATTTTTGGAGGACCACACAAACGTTATTTGTATCTCTAGAGGTCAAGACTGCGTTATGTGATCCCTAGCCCTGTAATGCTCAGAATGTCCAAATTGGGCACTTTTCATGATCAAATATGAGGGATACTGTTAGGAAACAGCCATCCTGTATACAAAACCAAGTTATTACTCTTATTGTTCCTCCGATTTTCAAAAAGTTTGAGACGACGAGCAACATGGAAATAAAAATTTCAAGATGGAAAGTTTAGTTTCCATCCAGAATTAAATTTTAATAATTTGTGTCGAGAGACACAGAGCGAAAGAGAGAAGAGGGAGAGAAGAGGAGAGAGGAGAGGAGAAGAAAAGGAGGAGGAGGAAAGAGGGGAAGAGAGAGAGAGTTAAGAACTTTAGATCCACAAACCATGATCGTGATGATGTCCATAGCATTGGGATGGAGGGAAGAAGGGAGAGAAAAGGGGAGAGATTCTGGAGAGAAGAGTGAAGGGAGGCAGGAAACAGAAACTTTCTCAAGGGTGGGAGAAACAAGTGTTATTTATCTCTTTTATCCTTCCTTCTCTCCTTACCCTCCCTCTCTCCTTGTCTTTCGTAATTACAGGGTACTACAGGGCACAGAGTAACCTACAAAAGGGTTTGTTAACAGGTTCCATAAGGGGATAGAAAAAACCATTTTGGATACGAATAGACATGAAAATAGAATAAACAGGAGGGATAAGGCATCAAAAGCTACAATAATAGGGCTATAGTAACTGCCACACTATCATCCACACCCACCAACAAAAGTTTGTATACAGGGTCTTCGGATAGTGTCATGTTTCGCATCAAATAGCGAACATACGAACGTATTTTTGGAGGACCACACAAACATTATTTGTATCTCTAGAGGTCAAGACTGTGTTATGTGATCCCTAGCCCTGTAATGCGCAGAATGTCCAAATTGGGCACTTTTCATGATCAAATATGAGGGATACTGTCAAAAAATTAGAAAGTATCATATTGGGAAATGGGAGGGTGTGGGAGGAAAGCTCATAAAAAGCTAACAATGGAGTTTCTTTTTTCTGTATACTGGATGGCGCAGGGGACATTTTCATGTGGAAACTTTGAAAAAATAAATAAATAAATAAATGCTTGATAGAGGGAACTGTAACTGTTAAGGCCTTATCGTCCCGAAAGCTGAGAGAGATGGCAGACAGGATAGCAGAAAGTCCTTCTAATCTTCCATTTCCTCCTCTTCCCATCCTATTTCCAACTATCTCCTACCTCTTTTCCATCAGTTCTATACCCCAGTTCTTTCAATTATTTATTTTATTTAGTCACCTCTGTTCAAACATCTTCTCCTACAAATCCGAAAATTTGGAACATTCCCGCCCGGTACATCACTGTTAGGACTCTCGCCCCCCTCCCCCCTCGACAAAATCTGAGATACGGCCCTGCATCGACATGCAGAAAGTCAGCCGTTCCGAGAGCGAACCTTATCCGTTTAGGATAAAATCCGCCCCGAGCGGGACGCGCTACCTTCCAAGCTAACTAGGCTGGTATGTGGAACCGCTCAAAAGATACTTCTGATCAAGACATCTGTGAAATATGTAAACTTAACAACAGAAAGTTCAATCAAAAAACTTGGCCTCAAAATAGCCATAATGTTTGCAGTACATATGGACGAAATAAAATCTGTCCCAGTAAAAAACGGGACAGTAAAAAAACGTCGCAGTAAAAAAACTGTGCAGTGTGAACCTAGCAACCTAGTGTAAATGTGGCTCTTTCTCCTTCTAAGTTTCACCATTCACGAGATAGGTCCCCTAATAGTCCAAATACTTTTGTTACTAGACCAAATACACAAACCAGGGGGGGGGGGACACCATCAAGCCTGAGTTTGAGCCACCCTGTACGCGAGTTGTTTCGATAAAAAATGATTTCCCCCAAGAAGCCAAAAGAAAAGCAATATACGTTTGCTATAATAAACCTAAAAAAAAGAAACTACTTCTCTTACATTTCTAACTGGGGATGTGAAAAGTCTGTATTCGTCTAAACTTCTTGATACTCAATTGCCAATTGCTCATCAAATAAAATGGAATATACCTCATTTACTCGTAGGTATACTTCTAGGGTGAGACTGAAAAGTCAATTTATTCCCGCAATCTAAATAAGGTCAGAGGACCCTAAGTAGACATAGATAATTAGACATGTGGGCGCTATAATTATGTTTTATGCATCAGGGTCGTTCGCGCCTTTAGGTACCTATTCATTTTCAATCGAAATCGAGGTAATCCCAAAATTTCGAGGACCGACTGATTTCCATAGGAGTGACACTAACCGCATCACAACTTCTCACACACCTGGTAACATTTTCATCATTCAAACACTTTTCTCCGTTCGAAACTAAGTTAACAACTCAGAAGGGAAAAAGAGGAGAGGAGAAAGAGGAAGGAATGAAGAAGAGAAAGAAGAGTGAGAATGAGAGTGATACAAGGAAGGAGAGGAGAGAGAAATAGGGGAAGAGAATACGGGATTCTTCTTCTTCTTCTTCTTCTTCTTCTTCTTCTTCTTCTTCTTCTTCTTCTTCTTCTTCTTCTTCTTCTTCTTTCAAGTAATAAAAAAATAAAAATAAAAAAATAGTATTCAAACTTTGGCACGATATTTTGATTTATAGCGCCTTTTTTTTCCCCTCAAATTAATGGTGCCTAATTAGGTCAAGTACCACCAAGTTCCCATCGGAAAGGGGGGAGGGGGAGGGGCAATTTCTACTCATAAATATCCATACACTAACCCGCTAAACTAAGCGTTTGGATAGAGCTGGTTCACACAGGTTATATGTATAACTTCCACCCTCTCTCTCTGCAGTCTGCACCCTGTATTTCTATAAACACTAATAACTCAATACAAGTCCAATTTTGTTCAACAAGGCTTCAGAGCTCATGTAAAACAAGCGGGGCCCGTCCCTCCGGGAATTTTTTGATCTTGGTTAAAGATATATGGGAGGGAGAGGCAGAGAGTTATCGCTAGGGGAAAGTTGTTATGGCAGGGAGGGGTAGGAACTTGTTGAAAAAGGGTGGGTAGATATACCTATAGTTATGGCGGAAATATTTTTTAACGACCTCAGAGATTATGATAACGCGACGGAAACGTATTATCAACGTCATAAATTAACCCGTTCGCCATTCTCCACTAACACCTCTAGCAAATAATTTCAGAACCAATAAGTCAAGCGGTGTCCATTGGGTTGTTCATGGGGTTAATCGTCAAAAACCAATGAGTCAATCGGGACCCACGGGAGGTTCAAGGGGTTAAAAGGAAAGTCGGGCAAATTTTCATGGCTTGTCGTAGTGCTTTTCTCTCACGCATGTTGCTAAGGCCGAGGTAATATTTTAACCTCTTCGTCCCATTATGCATGTTACCTCTTTATATAGTTACCTTTATAACGTAACTCATACCCCATCAACAACAACAACAACAACAACAACAACAACAACAACAACAACAACAACAACAACAACAACAACAACAACAACAGAACAGAAGAGAAGGAATCCTTGGATATTTATAATTTTCATTTAGAAATAGAGGTAGCTAAAACCTGTCTTAGGGAAAACAATTCAAGAATGAAATATGAACAAATTTAATCCTGCCATTTTGTTCATTATTATTCATTACTATTACTATCATTATATCTGTTCCAGTGTTCCATTCAAATCCTGTAGTCAGGGGCCACCACGGTGGGTGATAAAACCTGTCTTAGGGAAAACAATTCAAGAATGAAATATGAACAAATTTAATCCTGCCATTTTGTTCATTATTATTCATTACTATTATTATCATTATATCTGTTCCAGTGTTCCATTCAAATCCTGTAGTCAGGGGCCACGGTGGGTGAACCCCTCTCGGAACTCTAAGCTCATCCCCTCAAGGTTTTTTCGTCTCTTCTTTTCCCCTCTTCTAAGAAACCCAGTTAAGCATAATTTCATAGGATAATTAAAGTCATGTGAATTGTGATGGATGTTAACTCCAGATTTTAGTGTTTCGCATTTCTACCCATTTGTTCATAATCGGACGAACCGTTTGAGAGTTCGGTGGAACAAACGGATCATAAATATCACAGTTGGCCTAATCGTTCGAGAGTTACGATGGAATAAAATGGATTAACATTAATAACATTTCCCGGGGCTGTATATCTTGCTCGCTTGCTCCCACCAATATACCATCTCTTTTTGTTCCTAATCGTTCGAGAGTTACGATGGAATAAAATGGATTAACATTATTAACATTTCCCGGGGCTGTATATCTTGCTCGCTTGCTCCCCACCAATATACCATCTCTTTTTGTTTTCCAACGCCTAATCGTTCGAGAGTTACGATGGAATAAAATGGATTAACATTATTAACATTTCCCGGGGCTGTATATCTTGCTCGCTTGCTCCCCATCACCAATATACCATCTCTTTTTGTTTTCCAACGTTGCAACGTATCCCAATTTAGAACTCCCCTTTTCTTCTGACATTTTGTCCTTGATATCAATATCTGGAAAAGGTCAGAATGTTCAAAGAGAAAGTACCCCGGGGCGGAGTTGTATTTTTCTTATCCGGCCACAAAGGACCACGAATACTCGTGCTGAGAGAGATAAAGAATCTCTCTCCCTTCCTTAACGTGACTAGAATATTTTCCGTCTTTTTCTATTACGATTCTACTATATATACATGATTTTTCTCTAGAATTCAAAGATTTCAAAGTACGAGGTATTTTTTCCGTACAGGATTTTCTTATCCGGCCACAAAGGACCACGAATACTCGTGCTGAGAGAGATAAAGAATCTCTCTCCCTTCCTTAACGTGACTAGAATATTCTGAATATTTTCCGTCTTTTTCTATTACGATTCTACTTATACATGATTTTTCTCTTGAATTCAAAGATTTCAAAGTACGAGGTATATTTTTCCGTATAGGTTTCCCCCTTTGCTTCTCAATTCCCGCGTTTTTGGAATTGGTAAGTAGGGCCATCGGCTATAATAAGTCCTAAGTGACTACGATCTGGTTAAATCCTTTGTGAGCCTGATTCTAAGCTGTAAAGCTATCTTAGCTTCTTCTTCTTCTTCTTCTTCTTCTTCTTCTTCTTCTTCTTCTTCTTCTTCTTCTTCTTCTTCTTCTTCTTCTTCTTGTTCTTCTTCTTCTTCTTCTTCTTCTTCTTCTTCTTCTTCTTCTTCTTCTTCTTCTTCTTCTTCTTCTTCTTCTTCTTCGTTCTTGAACTGTGCAATTAAGTGAAAAAAAAAATATTTCAGTTTGTGAAGTTCACATTCATACAAAATTACAAATCCATAAAAAATAATAGAGAGTAAAAAGGAAAAAAAAAAAATCAGAACTTGGGACTTGAGGAAAATTTTAAAACCACATCTTTTTTCCCTCAAGACTTAAAGCAAAGGAGTGGTTCTAGGTGTACATACGTAGGCTGCTAGACAGTGACCTACTTTTTCCCCGTACAGACAAAAAGGCCTTAGAACGCGAGGACACGGGAGAGAAAAGTTTTCGTTCCAACCTTCCTACCTTAGTTTTTACTTTCCTTATCCTATAGGAAGGAAAGTAATGTAATCGGGTCAAATTTTCGATGGTCAGTTTTTAGTGTCAAAACACGTTTTGAGGTCCCTAGAGCCTGAATCCAAAGTTTCAGCCATTGGTCCGTGTGTGTGTCTGTCTGTGTGTCTGTCTGTGTGTCTGTCTGTCTGTAAACAAAATATCTCGAGAACGGTAAGAGCTAGAGACTTGAAATTTAGTATGTAGCTCTCAAATGTGACAAGATTGCGACACGAAACTTTTGGTTAAGACCGGTGCAACGCTTGGCGGCATTTTACCGCTTTTTGGCGGTTTTCCGTGTAATTTAACAATATCTCGGGAACGGTATAAGACTATAAGCTAGAGACTTGAAATTTGGTATGTAGTTCAAAAATGTGACAAGGATGCAACACAAAACGTTTGGTTAAAATAGGTGCTGCGGTTGGCGGTATTTTGACCGCTTTTGGACAGATTTCGACCGTTTTTGGCGGTTTTCAGCTATAGCGACAAAACCGTTAGAGATATTGTAAATGTTACAACAGAACACCCAAATAAGCACCATTCAATAGGATAAGGAAAGTCGTGTGACGTTCAAACCAGATTTTTTTAATTTAGGTACCTAAGCAGACATCTACACCTATGTAGGTATGTTAATAAATTTATCTCTGGTCTTGGATTTTTATCCAGGACTCTCAAATGTCAAATACTTTGATGTATGTGCCTGCATGTGTATCGAATGATGTTCATTTATAAAATAATCATGAATTTGTCATAGTTTAGTAGTTAGGTACATACCTGGATATTGAGTTACTTATGTCTCAAGCTTTTCATGGCTGAAACCACAATCGGAGTTTAAACTTGGTTTAACGATTGGATTAACTAATCTGATTGCTTAATTTTAAACATTTTTAGTTATACCTACAATAAATTATTGGTTTAACACCAACATCAACCAATCATATTGCTGAAAGCAATTATTGTTTAACTTGAACTCAGTTGGATACTCAGATAGTGGTCCCGGCCATAAGTATCTCTCTCTC